>NC_040879.1:15129652-15213009 GCF_003676215.2 Rhopalosiphum maidis
TGTTAACCCGTAAGTCGATCGGTTTCCGATACATCGTATATATATTAGTGTTTGTAATATTTTGTAACACACATGTTAACACATTTGTATATTTTTTTAAAGCAATATTCAAACTAGTAAATCCTCAAAGATGAAGTATATTTTTAGTAGGTTGCGGCCCAAATAAGTTTGCCGCCCTGGTATAGAAGATTTAAATAAAATTATGGAAATCTAAAATATCATGATTAATCTCGTGTAATTCACATGTATTTGTTCAATAACCTAAGTTGTATTTACATGTTTATCTATATAATAATTAAATATTCTATTTTTATATTAATCTAATATTTAACTATTATTTTTGCTATCTGAACTCAACAATGACAATACATATGTTGTTTATGTATATATGTGGCATCCATATCGTGTTATTGTATCTTTCACGAAATGGAAACGCGATTTTTCCACTACACGTAATTATAATTACATACTACGGATTAAAATCTTTAAGTTGATTATTTTTCCAAAACATTAATAAATCGAGTACCTTTGTTACCGTGTTTATATGATGCAGCAGTTAGTGCGCATTGAGTTATTCCGAGAGTTATGCGTATATAAACGCATTTTTAATTCGTATTAGACAGATAGGCAATTATTATTTAATTCGATTCATCAAATGAATTCAAATCAAATTAACTCTTACTTCGGGATTAAGAAATGCTTATAAACGCTTTAATGTGAATTAATATTTTAGTGGTTATTTTAAAATGTCATTTTATAAGGCCTGAAATAAAAAACATTTGTATTATTATTTAATTTTATTAAACATCTATTGATATTTAGGTGCATATAAACCAAAACCCCGCACCCTAATGCAAATTATCTCAATACACATTAAGTTAATGAGCATTAACTGCTGCATATAAACGTAGTAAGTAGGTCGAATTTTAAATAAAAAACGTTTTTTAAAAACTATGAAATACAATCGAATTCAAATTTAATATTGTTATTATTGTAGAAGCCCAATATTGATACCTACCATATCCTACCTACAGCATTAACCATTTACGATTTACCCAATTTTTTTTTTTAACTCAATCATATGATAAAATCTCCAATTTTCAAATATACAAATATATTTTTTTACTTTAATAGAAAAATTTTCTAATTTTTATAACAATAATACAATAAGTTATTATGTCGTCATTTATTTATTTTTAAATATTTATAAACCATATTATATTATGAGTAAATCACTATTTATACTATTTTCTTAACCTAGTTTTGAGTATTGTTATGCTAAAAAAATACTGTTTTGTCGACACGTGTGTTAAAAGAACTTAAAAAGGGTTAAGTATATTTCAATATATTGCTTAATGCGAAAAAAGACAAATAATGAATCATTTTTTGTTGCTTTAGTATATTTGTTGTACCATATTATTTCATCATTGTTTATTTTTAATGATTGTAGTGTGGGTTAAGAGAGAATAGCTTATAAAATGAAGTCGAAAAGTACCTATTCTTATTATCATATCGTTATTTAACGTTCACATAAATTTTATTTTTCGTACATAACAATTAATTGAAATGAATTATTTTATAACTTATACAATCGCAGTACTTTCAATTTTAATTATTCCAGCGACCGCATTTGATGAATATCTCAATGATTTTAACGGTATGATCATATTATTTATTGTTTTTATTTTAATTATTATTGTATTGCTATTCATACTGAACTATACCATTTTTTGCATTTTATGTTTTCTCAGGCCAGTCAAGAAATTGTCCTGAATTCAGCGTAGCAGATGCTGGTAAAATTTATTAATGTATTTATTTTTTATTTTTTGTTGTATTAATATATATAAATATGATGGTTTGTATATTCCGTTATAATTTATCTAGAAACTAAAACCAATTATTCATACCAATTTTTCTATTAAACTAGAGAACAATATAAATTACATCATATCTTACTTTTAATTTTTACACAATATTAATAATATATATATATATATATATATATATATAGGTAATAAAATTGTTAAGCTTGAAGGTTTATTAAAAAATTGTATTGTTTATAATAGAAAAAAATGTTAAATCTGCTCTACATAAAATTAAAATATACCGAGTAAATCAAGTTGTAGTATATAAATAAGTTATTATTTATCACTAATAAAATATAACATACTATATTCTTTTGACACATTGCCATTGTCATTTTAGAAAGATACTTAATATTAAAGTTTCTTAAAAACTATAAATTTAATATTTATTTCTACATTAGTTTAGAATAAAATAAATTTAATTGTTTAAAATTTGAAAAATATTAAAATGCATACAAAAGAATTGGAGTGATTGTAGAATCGTATGGATATATCTTATTAAATGTATCAATGCGATTTTAGAGTCTATTACAGGGCAGGGATGGCCAAACCGTGGTGCTCGCATTTTATCATAACATTTTTACAAAAAAAAAATGTTTTAATATGAAATCATATAATTTATATATAAATTAAATGATAAGGGGCCGCATATAAAGGAGGACATTTTCATAAAAATATAATAAAAATATCAAATATTATAAATATTAAATATAAAAATTATGTCATAATATGATTTTTTTTTTTACGTTTTGGCTCTTTCGTATTTATTAATATATTTGGTGGCTCACGAGTCTCTTCTCACTGGCCATCCATGGGCTATATATTATGTCATGTAAACATCATTATATCATAATAATACTATATTACTCTAAAATATTTTTTTCAGCCGATTGCAAATGTAATATTTTTTAACTTATAATTAGTAAATAAATGGAAATTTAAATGATTTTAATATTTAGTATTAAAAGGTTGATATATTATTAAATTATGTATTTTTAGATGATGGTTGAGTTTACTCACCATTATTCTAAATAATAAATTTATAAAACTATTAATACTAAAACTAATGTTGATTGGTGATTCTCATTTTCAATTCAATTTGTCGTATTCTTATATTTAAAATTGTTATAACTATAAGAAAAATATATTAAGATATGTGTGTGTGTGTGTGTGTGTGTGTGTGTGTGTGTGTGTGTGTGTGTGTGTGTGTGTTTGTCTATAAACAATTATTAGTAAAAAGTCTTCTAGAATCTTAAACTTTAATTGTAGTTTATGATAATAAATTGAACCTAGCAGCTACTTCTAAACATTTAAAAAATCTAGTATGTATGAAATTAATCGGTGAACAAAAAAAAAAATAATATGGAATATTTAATAGAAATCCAATTTTTGACAAAAATTGATAAAAATAAAAATAAACAACCATAAAGGCACATGGAATATTGAACTAGTTTTTATAATTTATTTTTTTATACATTTTTTGAAATATTTTGAACCTAAAAAGATATTTTATTTAATTTATTTTAATTTTTTCAATAAATAAAAATAATTTAGACTAAAGTCTTAGAAAATATAATACGATTCTTAATATGCTCTAAGCAGCTTTAAGTTATCTCATATCTTTTTCATTCAAAACATTGTACATATATTTAACACTTTGATAGAATTGCAAATATAGAATTGTAAAAATAAATCACAAAATATTCGAAGAATCGTGGAATGTTAAGCTCTTCGTTTGGATGGTTAAAACGATATTAGTTTATTTAATATTTTTAAACTATAAATTTATCAATTTTTGATGTTATAGTTATACAATATAATAATTTAATATTATTAAATTTAACAGATTTTCTAATAAATATTGCTCAAGTTGAAGGTAAGTCATTATATGTTACGGGGTAGTACTTTAATAAACTTCTTTGATGAATGTTAGACTCGGTTATAAGCATAAAATATTATAATCTAAAAACAAAATAAACTATTTTAGTTTTAAATGTTTGGTTACTTCAGTTTTATTGAATGACACCATGGAAGGGAAATAGTGTTAGATAAGTTGTAGTTACTGAGTTTATTTTTAAGTAAGTGATAGCTTAATGATGGCTTACATAATTGAGGGATGGTAAGAGAGAATGGTACATTTTGTTCGAGATTATAAATGTAGCTACACCATCCAATTCGGTTTGTTCTTGACCAACCACAATATGTATAAGGACGCGGTCATATAAATTGTGCCTAGAACATCGGGTATTACTTATATGGGGTTGCACCTAATGCGCAGTCGATATTCATATAATCAGGGCTCGGGACTTATAGCATTTGCTTAACATAAAATCTAGCAGAGTGCTATGGAGACTTATATCTTGTTACAATAATCTTAAATATAAATTTTGAAAATGTTTTTTTTTGCTTATTTCAATTGTTTTTAAACAAACTGCTTTTTTTCAAGTTTTCCTGAATATTTTTGCTTTTTCTCATACGGATATAATATATTGTTGTATTTTAATGGAACGAATTGATTGCTAATAAAATATATATATTGTGTCTAAAATATTATTGTCTATAATATTATTGTCTATTACCGTTAATTTTAGAACTTAAGGGAGAGATAGTGCTTATCATTTGGTAAATTAAAAATTTACAAATTTCAATGACAAGATGCAACGGCTATACAACTTAATAACTTTTGTAACATTTAGACTTTGGTATCAAACTATCTACTAATAATAAATTTAAAAAAAAGATAAATTATATCTATATTATATTAATATTATTTATATAATAAAAAATTAAATATGATTGTTTTATAATAATATTGTGTAACCATTATTTTTTACGCGATTGACATATTCATTTTTCATATACCATTTTTGTACCGGCGAAATAGATATATTAGTCTAAATTGTTTATTAATTTTAGATACTTACTAAAACCGCGAAATATTTTGACTAACATTTTTACTTTCTTGTTGTTAATCAAGTAAGTATGGTGATTGAAATGAAAAAAGACAGAATTTTTTATACTTCAAGAATTCGTATTAAATGGGAAAATAATAAAAATATAACTAATTTATAATGAGTAGGTGGATCATTAGGCTAGGTTTAACACAAAATTATTAATGACAACCACCCGATATCACGCCCAAGCGGTATAACGATTTGAATCCACAAAAACGTCCGTGTGAAAAGTCCCAAGATTTCTATTTTTTTAACTTTTCTCCAAAACTTTTATAACTATAAAAGTTAGTAGATAGTTCATTAAAAAAGGATTATTAAGTAAATACAAAATGTTGAATTAAAAATTTGCAAAAAGAATTATTTAATTTTGCACAATTAAATAAATAGATATTTTTTGCTAGAATTACATTTAACGTGATAGATTACTGAAACCGGAGAACGGATTTTATTATTTGGGGTCTTATATTCACATTGACTAGGATAAGTGCTGTGAAGATTTTTTGAACCTAATCTTCAATCGTTAACCTACTACAAAGCTATAAAGCTGAAAAATATAAAAACATGCCTAATAAAATGTGTTTTAATTTGTTTTAAAGTATCGGTGCTGGAGATTGGAGGTAATTATTTGAAAACAAAAAAAAAACCAAATTTCAATATTATCTATAGCGGATGTATACATTTCATTAGTTAAACTATTAATATTAGATTATAATATTTAAATGTGACACAATTAATTCGATTAATCTAATCATTATACACGTTAATAAAACTACTGCATACTTAGTGAATTTATATTATATTAACTAAATAAAACTCACACACGAAAGGTATGGCAACACAATTATTTCGGTAAATAGAAACACAAACATGCTCAGCCCAATGTATAAAACTATTTAGCTTATTGTTTGTACTATTTGAATAAAGTTATATAACTAAAATCACACGTATCAACGGAGAAAATTCGAATTGCGAAGTCCATCAAAAGGAAATGAGTTGACTAGAAAACCAAATATTATAGGACAGGGGCGGATCCAGACCGAGATAACAGTGGCGGAGATTATTAAAGGGCATACATTAATTTTGATTAAGTATTTATTTAGGTACATACATATGTTACTTTCCACAGTCTCGTACAGAACAAAAAAATAAATATTTTTATAGTCATAGTAATAAAAAAATATGTCACTATCATTTTGTTGCCCTTGAAGTATAATTACGTCAAAAATTAAAATCAGGGACTTCAAATTATTTTTTTTTTCACTCCGATCGCCACCTACTGGATCCGCCACTGTATGGAGATGAGTATCACGACTTTCACTCTTACTGAGATCATAATATTACATGAGGGAGTGTGTCACAAAGAGCTTGTCGAATGGTTTGAAAATAGGATTCATCAGGAGAAAATAGTTAACAATATTGAAAACAATTATATTTGGTAATTTATAACTTTGCTTAAATAGTATTCAATTGAATAAATGTATATAAATATTAATAGACAAACAAGAATTGTTGTCGGAAGATACATAGTTCTCTAGAGTTGGATCTTCACACCAATGTCACCACAAAAAACATTTCTCGAAATAAATATTTTATGTTTATATATTTTAATGACATATAATTATTTATGTTTTTATATGATAATAATTAAATATATAAAATATATAAAAATAAACTGTTTCTACGTGTTTATTATTTTTAATAATTATTTATCTTTATTTTTTAGTAATACAGAGTACGTATTTTCAGTGGTTTTTTTTTTTTTTTTAATAAAATAATTAAGTAGATTATCCAATTTTAGGTTAAGTATATAATTTGACTAAAATACGATGATATTGTAAACATTTTTTACATTAGTTCTCTAAAAATAGAGCAACTATACATTTCTGAAAACTCTTAAATATAATACAAAGACACAATTTTTAAACTATTGATTTTAATATTTAAATGTTGAACAATTAATTCGATTATTCTAATCATTGCACATGTTAATAAGTACTGCAACTTAGTGAATTTATATTATATTAACTAAATAAAACCTATACATGAAAGGTATGGTAACACAATTATTTGGGCAATAAAACCACAAACATGGTCATGTCAATGTAATAAATTATTATGCTCATTGTTTGTACTATTTGAATAAAATTATATAACTAAAATAACACGCATCAAACTATCAACGAAGAAAAGTCGAACTGGGAAGTCCACCAAAAGGAAACGAGTTGACTAGAAAACCAAATGTTATATTGAGATGACTACCACGACTTCCACTCTTACTGAGATCATAATATTATATGAGGGAGTGTGTCATAAAGAGCTTGTCGGATGGTTTATTAATTGGATTGGCCAGGAGAAAGAAATTAAAAATATTGGAAACAATTATATTTTGTAATTTATAATTTTGTATTAAATAAATGTAGTAGAAGACTGACTAAAATGTATACAAATATTAATGGACAAACAATAAGTGTTGAGGGGGGTGCATATTTCTAGAGTTGAACAGTAACACCAATGTAATCACAAAAAAATCATAAATTATGATAAATAAAATCAAATCAATTTTATGAAATATTACATAAATATAAAAACAATATGGTTCTACTTGTTAATTATTGTAAATAATTATTTATCTATATTTTTTAGAAAATATAAGTACGTATTTTCTGAAGCTTTTTTTAAGTTAAAAAATTAAGTAGATTATCCACTTTAAGGTTAGGGATAGAAATAGTCTAAATAAAAAAAAATATTGTAAACATTTAAAGATTAATGATAACCGCACGGAACTGTGCCATTCTCACAGGTATTAAGTTTATTGAAGTGTTATTGAACAGCAAAGTCAAATCGTCTGCAATTTTATCTTTAATGTGTTTAAGTAACTCAGTATTTAACACGATTCACTTCTTCTTTTTACGCCTCACGTGCCACTATTGATTACTATTAGTACTTGACAAAAGATACATTAAGGCGATTAAACGTCAATGTGGATCCTAACTGTACATTCTGTTGATATATAATTGTAATGTTCTTTTTTATTTAATTCCTATTTTTTTTTTATTAAACTTATTATTTTAAAATATCGTTGCAATTGTATATTTATCTAAAAACATTTGTGAAAATACAAGTTATTTTATAATCATTAGAATTACATAACAAATTTCTGTTTATACCCAAAGTTTTAAAATTGAATATTACGATTTATATAAGTTTTTCAAGATATACGAAATAAATATATACTGCATACAGCTAAATTAATTTTTAACCTTTGAATTTCAAATTTTTTCAATAACTTATTATTTTCACACAAATATTTTTTTATTATAATTTTATAATTAATTTTCATATTAAAATTTTTGTTGTATGATAAAATATAAATAAAATAAATAAAATTGACAGACATTTTAAACTATTTTTTAGATATTTACGTATATTTATACTAATTATTCAATTATTTAAAATTTTTTTTTTTATAAATGTCAATAAAATATTATTCAATGGATCAAAACTCTGACAAATATATTACAATACTCTATATTAGTATGCCTTCTTATATCTGTAAAATCTTATTAAAAATACTTAATTGTGTTCGGATCAACATAATCAATTAAAATTGTTAGAGTTCGGTTCGAAACGATATTTTGTTATTTCGACCCACCTTTAGTAATCAAATACATTTATAACCTATAATATAAATACTTAATTATTTTAACAGCTGTTAACCTTATAATAATACAAGACTATTATATTTTATAGAGCAATTTCCGAGTAAGTATTTGTTAATCATTTATAATCAAAATATTAAAGAACTATTTATTGAATATTAAGTTGTTTTAAAACCCACTCAATATTATAATTGTATTGAATTTCTATGTCTGTAAGTCACAGTTTGTGATTTTGTTGATTATTTATTATAGATTTTCCATATATACTGTAATTTAACGTAATTTAAATAATGATTTCTATAGTTGAGTAGATATGAAACATATATAATTATGGAAGATTGTGATAGTTAAATAACTGATTACTATTGTAAAATTATGAGCTAGATCACAAAACAAAATGACAGAACATCGACTTACTTTAAAAACAAAATAAAATCATATTAAAAAAATGACAAGTGTACTAAAGCTGTTCTGTTAATTGGAAACCTTTTTGTTTTTATAGATAGATTACTAAGTAAATATCTATTTGAATATTTTATATTTAGATTTATTTATGTTAAAATAAAATTAAGGTAATCGAATATTGCTGATGTGACGTCGTATGCCAGTGTACAGTTAACATAAGTTAAATTAAAATTACAAATTAACTTATTATTATCATTTGATTATATTAATCATTTCTCACCTATGATAGGGGCCACATATTCGCCTCTCTTTATAACATATTTTAATGCATGAAAATTAATTTCATTGACAACAAAAAATGATTAAATTAAAATTGTATATAATACTAATAAATATCTTCACCCCCACCCCACCAAAACAATTATCATATTGAAAGCGGTCACGGTACGCCCCTCTGTCAATCTGTATCCCACTGGTTGTGTTTTGTTTATTTATGGTTATTATTAGCATCTATATAATATATATATTGATAATATAATGAACGAGCCACTGTGTTTCTAACATGTTCCCGTTAGAGTTTAAGTATGTGGCATACCGTCCATATAGTTGTGCCGCCATCCAGCTTGTTTGTGTCGTTCGTTGATTGGCTTTGGTGAATTTATGTCAAACTCACTCTCATATTGTACTATCACCATTTTTTAACATTGTAAAAATTATTACCACCAACAGTCAACATCGTAAATGTAATCAATGACTTTCCGGATAAAGATTATCCTTTAGTATGTCATTTTCGTGGTTATAAATTATGATTACCAACGTCTTAGATTTAAAATATTAGGCCAAGGCTATGATTCCATATCGCAATAACTGTCAATGATTGGCTTATGATAGCTAGTGAAACACTAAAACATTTGATATACATAATATAGATATATATATTTTTTTTTATTTCTCTATTTCTTTATTCTATATTTTTTAGTTTAATTATAGTAAAATATAATATAATAAATTGTACTGTTCTTATTTTATTAACAAAATAAAATATAAATGCAGGATCAGAAAATGTACCACGTATGTTCATTAAATTATAATAATATTCTTTATATTTTATAATACTTATCCTAGTTATTTATAATAAATATGAAAAATAATTACTCATACCTATAATATGTTTTAATTTTATTTAGGTGTTGATACATTTAATAGGATATATGGTACGTAATTGTTTCTTCTTAATTGTATTGAATGTTAAACAATTTTTTTCTTTTTTAATATGATACGTTTCTCGTACCATATTTTATCAATTTCTGTGATCACTATTATATAGTTTTTAATCATTATTTTATAACAATTAACTTTATTTTCTAGCGGCATTACGTATGTACATTTTTTATTTGTTTAATTTTATTAAAATATATTAATCTACTGGTATTCTGTTCGATATTTAAAGTTTGATTTGTGTCATTAATTAGTTCGTCCATTAGTTCAATGTTAAATTATAATATATAAATAGACATTGTAGTTCAAAAATATTAGAGAGCATTAAATTACACAAATAGGTTAAAATACTGTTTTATTTAAAATGTCCCAAATGCGGTTATTTAAATTTTTTATTGAGATATAGATAAAAAATAAAAATAGATACTCATGGAAAACTTAATTAATATTATCATTTAACAATACGTAAACACCACAATTAATGTCTTCACGTTTAACAATATTGCAAATCACATATTAATAATATTATATAATTATTATAATTGTATTAATACTATGATATTATATACACGATTTTTATAGAAAGAATTGGTAAATATTTTTCATGTTAATTTATTTGATGTTATTATATTTTTATATTTTTTATTGTGTTATACCGCAACGTTGTTTATTTAGTTAGGACGTATTTAAACAAGTATTTCGCAAAAAAAATTTTAATTTAATAATAGTCGTTTTCACAAAACGTGGTCATCGGAGGTATCACGGCTGCAGGTAACACTATTTTTGAAATACAGTGTTTCTCAAATGTCAATATATTGCCCTTTAGCTCTACAAAACCACAAGTGGTCGAACAACAATATTATCATTGTATTATGCAGTCGTATACCTATAATTATACACAGTGGCGTCGAACAAGGTGACAACGTAACCTTTTTTAAGGGGTGAGTCATGGATAGTTAAGTGGTGCCAGACTAATGTTTGAGTGTTTGTCCTATGCAATACATACATAGTATTTGGTAGTATATCGACAATGAATAGCTAATAAATTAATTAATAGTAAAAATTAAATATCTTGTAGACATAACAACGTTAGTACCTATTCTAATAATAATGGAATAATTCTATTTAAATAATGAGCAATGACCATGCAAGACGGTCGTGGTGTTGTACGTATAATGTGTTTGTGCATTCACGGTCAGGACTCTTGTAGTTGTATTACAGAATAGATTAAATTTAATCTATTCTGTGGTTGTATAGTTAATATTATCGATAACATCCAACTATCAGCTGTGGAAAGCAAACAACGATAATTGGAAAGAATGTTTATAAATAGCCTAGTGGAAAATCGTATCTATGTATTACGATTATCAGGTTAAACCGTATATTATGGATAAAACTAGTAACAATGCAACATTGGACATAACAGTTTTTACTGCCTGTGATGTAATATTCTCGACTTGTTTTATACGTATCGTTTATCATTGTTATTTTGTTAACATCTAATGATATTGATTTTTAGTTTTAAGATTTGGCAATGATCCAGCAGCTTTCATTCAATTAAATGATCTTACACCTGAACTTAAAGATTTATTTTTTAAAAATGGATCTTCTCAACCGTCATCTCAAATGATTTTTCCAATAAATGTTTTCCTAAAAACAGTTCAGGAAAATCATATCATGAAAACTGGTATTGATAGTTGGGTTTAATGTTTATATTTCGTATTTGTGCACATTATATTATTTAAATTGCTTTGACGATTTGGCTATTATATTTTTAAATGTCTTCACAGGCTGAATAATATATTTTACCGACGCAGAATACTATTTTTAATGTGTATAAATATTTCAAAAAATTATCGATCTATTCGTATATTCCAGAAATAGCCACGTTTTTTAAACAGACACAAGTAAAAATTTCTTCAATTGTTCTCGTCTTCGTGAAAAACTTATAAAAATAGCAAAATTTGTAAACGAAATAGACGGTTTTATTGCAGTAATTGTGAAAAGAATCGTTCAAGATAGTCATGATAAACGTGAATACCTTACCGAATATATATCTGAGTATCGAAAAAGAACCAAGTACAAATGTACAATGGTTCTGGTACTTCCATGTGGCGTTTTTTGAAAAGCCTCAAATTCAAGAATAAATAATATAATGACGGGCGTCGAATCCTATAATGGAGCAGAATAACATGGTTGCTATCTGATTAAAATTGTAGGATACTATAGTATAATTATCTCCAAGACATCCGGAGATTCCGTAGATGATGATTAATAAAATTAGTATATGTTAGTTCAATTTTTTATTATAATTGTTTATTTATATTTTTTTTAATTGTGATACTAAATTAGCAGAATTTTTCATAATTTGTGTTAGATATAATACATTTAAATTATGATAAAAATTAATTATACACACAAATGAGTAATTAATTTAAATTTGCTGCGGGTTGTTTGAAACGCGTTTTGGAGCCCCTATGTCATAATATCTACCAAGCACGCACCATCGATTGCCACTCTTTGTGAAAACGACTTGTTTTTGTTATTGACTAATTTGTCCACTTTGACAACAAAAGAAGAAATTCTCAGCAGATATCAGCCCAAGCAGGGCTATTTATATTAATTCAGAGTCCATATAATGTTTATACATTAAAAATTAACTTAAATTATATTGTCCACAGATCGAGAAAGTACGTATTATTCCTTTATTTACTTTTTATATAATAATGGTATTTTAAGTGATTCAAAGCCTGACCCTCTTTGACCCACGTAATTAACACACCGGTACATATAACTATAACTTTAGATTGTGGGTGGAGAATTTTGAAGAATTTATTTTATTATTATTAGATTTCTTTAGATCCGTAAAAGTGTTTCTATCTGCAACATTAAGGTTTAATCTAACTGGCAAAATTTAGGATAAAAGTCAAACTATACAACAGCGAATAAGAGGGAATATTTGCGTGACACCATTTCTGGACAATGTTGATTTTTAATAATATATGCAAACCATAAATCTGCTGTTAACCTGAAAATGGATGACTCGTTTGCGTATAATGTAACATAACATCTATAATGTTTATATTGTCACAGACTACAGTAACAATTGTCAAGTATTCAGTAGCAATATAATATTATGATCGTTTTGTTAGGTTATATCGTTTTGAATTTTCGTAACTCCTTAATTTTAGACTTCAGTACATCTTCAGTTATATGGTAGGTTAGTACAGTGGCGACTAAAGTGTTTGACAAAACTTTGATAATTGTAGACGAATGTCAGTATGACACATGTCAGGAAGAGTATAATAATTTAACAATGACAAGATACAACATCAGAAATACCATTAAACCTAACGAAGAAAATGATTTGTTCATTAAACCAATACGGATGACGAATGACAACAACACTTTAATGATACATTTTTAATCATACCCGTTTGAAGAAGACTGTTGTAAAGCCTGTTAAAGTGAGAAGGAAATGTGTGTGTAGACATGTTTTAATCAGGGCCGAAATTACAAATACCGGTATTTTGGAAAATATTGGAACCGAAACCGTATCTCAACCATTTTTTGGACTTTCTTGAGATCCTTAACCGGAACTGGAACCAATATTTGTTAGGAATGTTCCAATTATATATTTTACTATTTTGTATATTTTAAATGCGAAATGACTTGTATTAAATTTTAGTTTTTTGATGGAGCGAGTGTGTGTTCTATTTTACACTAGAAAGGGTCGATCAAGTTGCTTTTCGATAGAAAATAGAATAGAATCTAGTATGCACTTTGGAGACTTCATTATTCCATATATATCATATATTTGTAAATACAACTTTTTAATTCCAGTTTATTATAAATGTGTCCATTATCTAGAAATAATAACTAAAGTTCAATCAAATTAATTATACAATAAATATTAAAAATGATTTGCTACAGACATGAAACTCATAATAATTCATAATACATTTTAAATTATTGTTTATTTCGTATCATTACTTTATCACTAAAGCTTATAATAATTTTTTTTTCTTGTAGATAATCTAAGTATGTAATTATAATTTTATTAAATTTATATTTATTACTGCTATTATTTAATTGTGTAATGAATATGACAGTTTGAATCTAAGCTACAATTCATAATTCTATAAGTTTATCTACATGGTAAATAAATTAGAGATTACAAAAAGTATTATAACCTATTTTTGTACATAATTTATGCAAGTTTAATAACACAAAATTTTAAATACTTAAATTAAAACTAAATAAAAAAAATAAAATAACAATCATATCGTTCTATTATAGAACTTTTAAATTTTATTTTATTTTTTTACTTTATAAAAAGCTTTTATATTTTGATGTTTATGTAACTCTCCTATATGAAAAATCTGAATATTTTGAAATTCTGTTAATTCATAAATCTTAACAGGTTTCAATCGCTACTAATTATTAATGTTAAAAACTTATTAATAACGATTAAAATAACATTATTTTTAGATAAGTTTGATCGTACGTATATGTAAAACCACATAAATGATTAACCTAACTATAATTTCAGGTTTATATAGTGACACAATAAATGTATAGGTGGAACTACTAAAATTAATTAGTTGAATATATATAGTTGGAATAACTATAAAATAATAGATAAAAATGCAACTAGAAAATTATAGTTAACTATAATGAATAGTAGCATTAACCAGTTATTATAGTTAAAATAACAATATTTTGTGATTATCTGCAAAAATAAAACATAAACAATATACAAAAACTAAATGCACGAGGGATCCGGGATCGAATCTAGAAACAGGCACCCCTATTACCTAATGTCCTAACGCTGTAACCAACCTACCTACCTATCATATTGTATGAAACGACACAAGAGTGATTATAAAACAAATTGATTTTTTTAGAAAAGTAAATATTTTTATTTTATTATTCAATTTTCGATTTGTCTTTGTGCTTAAGATTTAACAAATAACTAAAAACATAAATAGTATAAGGTCAACCATGTTTATCTATCATAGCAATTCAAAGAGATTTGTCAAACGTTCTTAAAAAAAAAAGACATTTCAAATAAATTTGCCAATACTAAACGGATGAGGCTTAAGCTGTAAATTGTAATAGTTATGTATAAAAATCCTTTAACTATCATATTATCACTTATATTTTAAGAAAATGTAACTTGTATCTAACAGAATATTTAGTAACATGTTAATATTTTAATGTTTAACCTCAATACCACATTATTTATTATTTGTTTTATAAGAATATAATAATACTATAATAAAAGAATAAATTATCAATTTATCTTTTTTTATCGTGAGTTACGTTATTTCTTCTATCAAACTAGTAATAATGCTTTTCTTGCGAACATTGGACCGTTATCTGTTATTACGAACTGTCAAATTACTCGTAGGTTTTTCGGACTCTAAAACCTTGTTGAGTCTCTCAAAATATCGAGTACTTTAAAATACCAAAGACCTTTATTATTTGTTATAACATGTTTGTATCAAATCAGTATTGATTGTTTAACACTCCATATTGGTAGTTATTTTATAACAATTTCTATTTGGATATAATGAGACTGTAAGTTTCAGATATCGGTATGACTAAAATTCATGAATATCAATATATCATATAAAAATTCTACATATTTCAAAATTAATTAAATAATTATTGTTCACAGCCCAACACGGTACGTAATATTTCATTAATTTGTATATAGATTAGGTATATCACGTGATTATAGATTTTGAGCAAATAATTGTCAGTGATGTTTTTTTTTTTCGGAATTATTTTTACAATGGCAATATTTTATGTAAATAAAACTTAGGTTCTTCACTATAATATTAAAACCAATATGTTATGGCAATCATAAAAAATTATTTTTGATTTATGCTCTCGTCGGTTTTTTAATAGTAGTTTAAAGGAATCCAAAATGACCAAATGATAATATGAACATTTGTAAAATAAAAAATATGATTATTCTTTAATAAATTATAACAATATATGAAAATCGATTTTGTCAAACCTGCTGTAACGTAAAATATAAATATTTTCATAATTTGTTTGAGAACTATTGGAATTAAATTACTCTTAATCCCTACTAATATACCGATTTGACTCAATTTTCTTGTAGAAGCTAGTCACAAACTTTTAAATAGAAGCATTTTACACTTTTATGAAAATTGATATTAAACCCAGAAAATAATATATCTAAATAAATGTAAAAAGCACACATTGTTGGGATAACAGTAAATTCATTTATCTAATTAGAATCTGAACAGAATCAGTTTGAAGTTAAATTAGCTCCCCTTGGAATTACTGAATAGTCTGTAATCAAATAAATCATAAATCTTCATAAACCTCGATAATTATTATTAATAAATCTATATATTCAATTAAATTTACTTTTTTTTAGATCAAATACATAAACGTAAATATTATTAGTATTTTTTAAATTTATTGTTAAGAAATTTCGTTTTCATAATTTCTATCAAAAGAAATCTACTTATTTATAAAAATATATATTTTATTTCATTGTTTATTATTATTCTTTACATTTTTGAATGAAAACATACATAGTTAATTTTACATTATAAAATAGTATTTCGATATATATAAATCAAAAATTGGACGAATAGTATATAAGTTATATCCTGTTATTCCATTTTTCTTTTAAATAAACAATTTATAACATATGTGGTGTATAAACGAATAATCTTTACAATATAATTGTGTAAGATACTAAAATATGCAATAAATATGTTTTTAATTATATATCCTTGTATTAAAAAAAGATATACACATCGAATCTGGTTTCACCTACCTATTTCTTAAACAAATATACAAATGCACAAAGTCCTGCTTAAACGTACTTAAATATTTTAAACTCTTAAGTTAAAGTTTGTTGAGTAATGAACCAACATTTTGAGTGCTACTCCATACCATTCCACTCTGCTCATTAAATACAAGTCTGAATTTCGATTTTGATGTATCAAAAAACTTCAAAACATATTTTGCTCCAGAATATAAAATTGAAAATGTGAGTCGTCGTTCAAAAATGTAACTTTTTAAAAATAGTATTTCTAAAGATATTGTTTTGATTCAAATGGAAATTGTGTAAAAAAATATTTTTTATTATTTTAATTGATTTTTAAATAATAAGTGTTATTTGATAAAATATTTACTCAGTATATGTATAGTACCATATCATATTTTACAAATAATAAGTGATTATCCATTGTTCACAGAAATTAGAGGTACGTATTATTTTATACTATTATGGTATTTTATATGAAATATGACCTATTATTTTTGATTTAGAATTTTAAAAAATGTGCTCTTCTTACTTCATTTTTTGGAATAGTAAAAATAATTAAAACTCAATATTCTCGAATTTACAATACAGTAGACTGAATCACTCACTTTAATTTATTTAATATACCTATCATGTTTAAAAATTAATTCATAAAATTATTGTCCACAGAGTCTACAAGTACGTCTTTTTTTAATTTTTTTTTATATTTAAATAGTATTTTGCGTTAAATATGACCTATCAATTTTGATTCAAAAAGAAGAATTTTAAAAAATGAGTGTTTTTTAAATTTTTGAAAAGTAAAAATGCTTCTATCTCGAAATTCTCGAATCTACAATACAGCAAATCGATCACTCGGTATACCTAATATATTTAAAAAATGATTAATAATTGATTGTCCGCAGCTGAACAATGTACGTATAATTTGTTTTATTTTGTATATCATTATGGTATTTTTCGACAAAAAATATGGAGTGTCAACAGTGTCAACCGATAGAAGTATCTCTAGTCATTCGTATTAATATATTTATAAAAAAAACTGGTTGAATCCATTTTATTTTTAAAATGTATGAATTTTTTAGAAATTGAAATTTATTGTCAAAACAAACAAGTTAAAATTGTTGATATGTTAACTCCTACTGAATATTTTGAAATCACACTTTGATTTATAAACAATTTATAAACACTTTGATTTAATGTATATTTTTATAATATTTTATTAATAATAAAAATTATGGCTTATTTTTTGCAGTAAGACAATATGGTAATTATTATATTTTTCATATTAATAATTAATTAGGTTATTTTAAAAATGCATCCATTATTTAGAAATTAATATTCACAATAGTTTATATGTTATATCATATAATTGTAGTTTTCTTTTAAATTAAATTAGATTATTATAGAATATGTGCAATAAAAACGAATTAATCTTTACAATACAAATGTGTAAAATAAATATATTTAAATTTGAATTCTTTGTAATAAAAATATTAATATATGTATCTAATTTGGTTTCTCCTATCTATTTTTCAAACATTTATGTATATAAATGCATACAGTTCTGAGTCTTATATACATTTTAAGGTTAAATTTTGCTGAGTAATAGACCAACATTTTGTGGGAGTACTCGTACCATTCCATACTGCTCGCTAAATATTAGTCTGAATTTCTATTTTGTTTTTATTTAACTGAAAATTATTTAAAACATATATTTTTAAAAATGCTAATTAATTTTTAAATAATCAGTGTTGTTTTGATAAAATAATCACTAGTTATATAGTATATATAACATATCATATTTGAAAAATTATTAAAAAATAATTGTTCATTCTCCACAGTTTTTGATGGTACGTTTTTTTCTTGTATATAATTATGGTATTTTATGTGAATTATGATCTACCATTTTTGATCTGGAAAGGCGAAATTTAAAAAATGCGCATTTTTTATTTCATTTTTGAAATTAGTGTAATATAACTATCATTTTTAAAAATTAATTCATTCAGGCGTCATTCTTACCATTTTTGATTTATTTAAAAATAATAAGATTGTCCACAGATGTTCCAGGTACATATATTTATAATATTATAGTAATAAATATGACCTACCATTCTTGATTTAGAAAGGAATATTTTAAAAATACATTTTTTGAATACTAAAAATTCTTCTATCTTAACATTCTCAAATCTACGATACACCATACCGAATCACTCAATATAATGTATCATGTATCTATTATACTTACCTATCATATTTAAAATAATAATTTATAAAATGATTGTCCACAGAGATTCCAGGTACAAATTTTTTTTATATATTTATAATTATGGTATTTAACTTGAAATATGGCCTGCCATTTTTGATGTAAAAAGACGAACTTTAAAAAAATGTTCGTTTTTTATTTTATTTTTCGAAATAGTAAAAATTCTTCTATTTCTTCATTCTCGTTTTTACAATACATTAGATTGATTCATTCACTATAGTTTATGTTATTTACCTATCAATTTTAAAAATGAATTAACAAAATTAATGTCCACAGATATAAAGGGTATGTTTTTTTATATATTTACAAAATTAATGTATTTTGCGTGAAATATGACCTATCATCTTTGATTCAGTGAGGAGAATTTTAAAAATGTGTGTTTTTATTGCATTTTTGGAATACTAAAAATTCTTCTATCTCAACATTCTCAAATCTACAATACAGCATACCGAATCATTCACTATAGAATATATCATGTGTCTAATATACCAACCTATCATATTTAAAAAATAATTAATAAAATGATTGTCCACAGATATTCCAGGTACATATTTTTTTTTGTTTATTTATAATTATGGTATTTTACTTGAAATATGACCTAATATTCTTGATTTAGAAAGGAGAATTTTAAAATTGTGCGTTTTTTATTTCATTTTTTGGAATACTAAAAATAATTAAATGTCAACATTCTCGAATCTATAAGACTACAATACAGCAAACTAAATCACTCACTATTATGTATATAATACACCTATTATTTATAAAAAGTAATAAATAAATGATTGTCCACAGAGGATCAACGTATGTATTATTTTTTTTATTTTGTGTAAATTACGGTATTTTTGGTGGAATGTTAACCGATATAGAAGTATCTCTAGTCGTTCGTATTAATACATTTATAAAAACAACTGGTTGATACTATTTTATTTTAAAAATAAATAAATAATTTAGAATTTGATACTTATAGTCAAAACCAATAAGTCAAAATCGTTGATGTTAACTGACTATTTAGTAATCACAATAATTAATAAAACACATTGATTTATTGTATTTTTTTATATCACTTAATCACTAGCAATAATAATAACCTTTTTTTCCAGTTCCAGCATTTGGTATTTATTATATTTTTATATTTATAACTGAAAAGTTAATTTAAAAAAAATGCATCCATTATACAGAAATTAAAATGTACAGTCGAAACCAATTTTTTAAAATTCTTAAAATCACCTCATACTGGCTACTGCAGACTTAACATCCTAGTATATTGTAAATTGTTATAATACTTTATCATTAACAATCATAATAATTCTTTTTCTTGCAGTATACCAAGGAAGTAATTATTACATTTTTTAAATTTATATTTGATAAGTTTAACAAATAATGATATTTTATAAATACAGCTATTATTTTATTGCGATCTAAAATTACTTTTTGTTCCAAACTACAGTGTTTAAAAAACAATAAATTTTATTTTTATTCTTAATAGTAAACTAAATTAAAAATTACTAAAAAAGAATTTCATATATCATATACATTGACTAAAAATGTAAAACCTACTCATTTGATGGTTCAATTTTATAATAGTTGTAACATCAAATACTATTGTTTCTATACACATTCATTAAAGACAAACAGTTTCTAACTAATTGAATAAATTAATTAAATACCTAAATGATTCATGACATTATCGAATTATTTAATAATAATAACAAAATTTTTTTTTGTTATAATTGAAGTGATTGGGTGTAAGTAATGAGCCATATTTGCTAATGAACAATTAATATTAAGTATACAGCTTTGGTTTTAAACTGACGGATGTGACAACGTATAAAAATCTCTCAGGCAATAGTAAATCTAAATCAATTGTTTTTATCTCTATAAAATTATTCAAAAAGCTCAGTGAATAAGCGATGATAGGTATTCTATATATATGTTTGATACAAATGGCTTGCAGTTCAAAGTTATTCTTTACCCTTTTAAGATTTAGATGGTACTTAATGATTTTTATTACTATGAATTACATACGACAATAATTAGAAATGGTAATATTCAACCGACTTACTCATTTCTTTATACTATGCAAGTATTTGATAATTTTTTTTTCTCTCTTCTATTTAAGTTTGTTAATATTTTAAACTGCTTAAAAGCAAATGATTATTTAAATTTAACCATTAGGCTACCTACCGGTAATTCAATTGATATATACTTTCATTATTTCGCTCAGATTGTAAATAGTAATTATTTATTATTTACGTCTCGTAAACGTTCAATCCACATAGGTTAATGTATGTAAATTTCTAAAAATTGATATTATATTTGCATAACGACAATATAAAGTAAACTATATTCTTATAATATTGTGATATTATATAGCAGGGGTGGCCAAATTGCGGCTCTCTTCATCGACGTAATCGCGGTCTTATTTACAAAAACCAAAATTGTAATTTTTTTTGCATACATTTATAAAAAAAAAAAATGTTTTTCTTATTATTATTATTATTTTTTAATTTCATATTTCGTAATTTGATATGTTTATCGGATGTTAGCTATCTTTATTAATTTTGTAGTATAAGTACAGATTAGATAATTTGGTTTTTGATATAATTGTATTAATATATGTGGCTCGCGTATATAGTCATGTTGACCACCCCTGTTATATAGTATCATATTGTATAATATGAGTTATTAATTAGTATGTTTATCGTTTTATTTTTAGGGTTAATCAGTGAGTGCAGTATTTTTATATATATACATATTTAATTTGTTTTATGGAACTTATTAACATAATTTATGAAATTTGTGTCTCATAAATTGTATAGTTATAGCTATAACCATTCGTTTATAATTTTACTTACTTTATAAAAACCATATGCATAAAACTATCCAATAAAATATCGGATATGATGTTATCTAATATTATCAATAACCCGGTAGACATATTTTTCACATCGTACTTGAAATTTTCTTTTGTTTACAATAACATATATAATAAAATGTATATTATGTTTATTGTCGACTTTTATTATATCGCTTTTGATGACATGGACCATTATAAAAATAACCAACAATTTTAAAAGGATTATCAATATTTCAAGCATATAGTCCAGTCAATAGGAGGTTTTGCCTTGAAAAAAATACTAAAGTTTTGAAAATTTCGTCTTGGAGCCCTGATTGACCACAAAAAATGCGCCACCCCTCCTTGATCCTCAACCATCCGCCATCTTGGATTATAGGTGAAATTTTAGGTTAATTTAATAATTTTAAAGATATTGTAAAAAAAACGTTAAAAAGTGAAAAACCTCACCTAAAATCCAAGATGATGTCGGTTGCAGACCTAGGAGGGATAGCGCATTTTTTTTGGTCAATCAGGGCTCAAAGACGAAAATTTTTGCCAAGTTTAAAAACTTAAGTATTTTTTGTAAGGCAACGCGTTTTTTGGAGCCGTAATGACTGCATTAATATATTATTCCTTTTGATTTAAAATTGATTTTTAATACCATTTCAATAAATGTGTGTGTTTTTTATTTTATATTTGATTATACTTTACCCTCAGATACATACTATATCATAATAAAATAATAATTTGTTGATTTTATTTTTTAGAAGAAATAATTCTGAGTATGTTTATTCTTAATTTAATTGTGTATAAAATAATTAAAATAAATATTTAAAACTATTGCAAATTCTAATAAATATTTTTATATATATAATTTTTGGTGGATATTAAATTACATTCTCAAGATTTTTTTCATTAAGTGTTAAAGTATTTAGAAAATTTTATTATTATTAGGAATCATTCAAACAATAATTTTATGAAAATTTCAAGTGCTTATGATTATTAATTTTTGAATTAAACTAAAAAGTAAAATTGATTTTGTCAAATAATGTTACTGTATATTTACCCCTCAAAAAAATTAATTATAAAAATTTTCCTACCGGAAGCCATCCTTAAAATTGTAAATTGATGTATTTGAAGTACAATAAAATGTTACTAATCTAAAATTTAATTCGTCGAGCCTACTAGATTTTAAATATTTTTTATAAGGATTATATCAGAGAATTATAACTAGAAACATCTAGACGTGAAATGTAATAGTTAGTAGAATTTAGATCATTTATGATAATTTCTATATTTCCTGTGAGTTGTGACTGCCATAAATATATATATACATAGTTACGTACTTAGGCATGATTTATTTAGAAGGTTTGGTATTATTTATATTAGATGATATAATTAATTCGTTTTGAAATGTATGAATTGCTGTATCTACAAATAAAATTAAGTAGTCGTGTAATAATATAGACTAAAAATTCAATTAAATGTATATTTTTAAATAGTATGCATTTTAAAATGTATTATGATTTTTCATTTTTTAAATATCTCATAAAAAAATCAGAGATTTGATGCAACATCAAACTAAATTGTAAAAAGAAAAATCCGTCGTTATCATTAGTATTATGCTGTAATGCCTTTATAAACACATACAATATATATTGCCGATTTCATGAAATCAGCTACGTTGTCGCCGAATACGTGAAATCGGCAATTTGGCTACCAAATTCACGAAATCGGCAAATTTTGTTTGCCGATTTCATGAATTAAGCAGACTTTTTCTGCCGATTGCATGAATTCGGTAACATATTATTATGACATAATTACAAATAGTGGATTATAAATAAACAATAATTGCACGTGTGCTGATCGCATTACCACCACATTATGCCGTAATCTTTATTACCTATGATAATAAAATATCGCGATAAATGATAATCATATTATATCTTGAACACTTCGATTCATCTGGTGCTAATAGTGTGTGAAGTACGAACGTTGAACGGTTCTATAAGTGCGCTTACGTTGCGATATTACCTAATATTTTTATTTTTTATAACAACTATTATAACTATGGACTCTAAATGGACAGCAGAAAGAGATGCAGAAGCTGTTAAAATTTTAACTGATGACAATTCTATAAATAAAGTTAGACGGTATTATCATATCCGTGAAAAATTTGAACTAATCGAGGTAGCTGGCGTTCGACGAGTTCGACGAAAGCGCGATCAACGCATTATGGCAGTAGTTGAAAATTTCACTAGTATTATTCGTGATATGCATGTGGCCAGTGGACATAAAGGTGAAACAAAAACACACAAGAAAATAATGGAACACTATTCTAATATTACAATGGCTGCTGTAAAAGCTTACATTGCTAATTGTGAAAGGTGTGCGGAAAAATCAAAAAAAAAATGTACGCGAGGTGTTGTTGTGCGGCCTATTTTATCTTCCTCTTTAAATGAACGCGGTCAAGTCGATCTTGTCGACTTTCAAAGTTTACCGGATGGTGATTTTAAATTTATCCTTCATTATAAAGAACACTTGACCAAATTTTCAATTTTCCGGCCATTGAAATGCAAAAAGGCTTCGGAAGTGGCCAAAGAATTATTAAACATATTTTTGACGTTTGGTGCCCCTCACGTTCTGCAGTCCGATAATGGTCGCGAATTCACAGCCGATATTATAACTGAATTAGCATCATTTTGGCCCGATCTAATACTAGTAAATGGTCGGCCACGTTATCCACAAAGCCAAGGATCTGTAGAAAGAGGTAATTGTACGTTGAAGGATTCACTGGTGGCGTGGATGCGAGATAATAAAACTGCGGCGTGGAGTTATGGCATCGCCTTTGTACAATGGGGTGTTAATACGACTTATCACGAAGCTATAAAAATGACTCCATACGAAGCAGTCTTTGGTCAAAAACCACGGATAGGACTGGCTACAAAAGTACTTCGACAGTTGGTAGAAAATATAATGACAAGTACATTGGAAGAGGATATACTGAAAATGCTTTTAAATGAGGACAAAGAGGACAATGAGGACGTACAAGTACTCAATACTGAAGTGAGTAATAATTCAAAAATATTTTATTTTTTTTTATATTTTTATATTATAAGTTAAAAGTTAGAAAAATAAAAATAAAATTTAAATATTACTATAATTTATAGTAAAGAGTAGTGGTCGGCCACTAGCAGCCCGCGCCGCTAATGTATACGGCCCGCTTTAAATTTTAGAACTGCAACATTTTTTTATTATAATTTAAGAATGTAAAATTTCTATTTTTATCCGGTGAACTCTTTTTAATTCATGAATGTGGCCCGAAAGTCCAAAAAGGTTACCAACCACTGGTATAGAGCATTTCTATTTGCAGCGGAACATCGATTAATCGTATCTCGATTATCCGTATTCGCGAGACAAACGTATTTTTGACGATAACAACTAAATAATTAAAACGTAATATTTTTTATAGACAATAGATTTAGAGCGTACGCAAGATACAGAAGAAGTATTAGAAGCTACTACTGCGTGCTCGCAGCATAATATTATTCCAGAAAATAAAATAGAACAAAAACTCGAGAAATTAATAAAGACCACGCAAAAAATTTTAGATATTAAAAGTGACACCGACAAAGTAAGTCTATGCATAAAATGTAATTTAAATTATTGATTATTTATTATTTTTTATTATTTGTATATCATATTATATATATATTTTAGAGTTTTGAATCTATCAACACGAAACTCGATCATCCTGCTCTTAAACAACGCAACATTGCAGCTCAAAATTTAAAATGTCAAGCGGAAAGGATGGTAACCAGAGGCAAAGGCATCCTTCCTCCTTTAAAAGTTGGTGACAATGTGCTGGTGTCAATCCCGTCGGTAGATCGAGGGCGAGGAGATGCAGCCAACCTTCTTGCAGTTATCATAGAAGAAAAAGATGGTAAATTTCGTATTGGGACTAAAGAAGGAATTTTAAGCACATGGCTGGAACGGAACAGTCTGGCAGCTACAAAGTACTGTTCTCTAACGACTGCAGACGTTCAACAAAATGAATATTCATTACGGGAACTTGTTAGATTGGGGTCAGTTGGGACCGGACAATGCTATCGACGTTGTACTTGTCGTACAAATTGCACATCTAAAAAGTGCACATGTAAAAAAAATAATATGATGTGTAATTTGGCGTGCCACCCAGGCTATACTTGTCAAAATGTTTAAATAAAATACAATTTTTTTTATTCACTTTTTTATTTATTTTTTATATACATATAATATTTATTATTACAATTTGATTTTATCATATTTCCAGCGTTTTATACATTTATTTAAATTAAATTATGTTTTATAATTTTTTTAAGAAAGGTCTTGCCGGTTTCACGCAATCGGCAGTATTATGCACTTTGAGTTGCCGATTTCACGTATTCGGCGACAACGTTGCTGATTTCATGAAATCGGCGATTTTTCTGCCGATTTCATGAAATCGGCAATTTCGTAGATTCGGCGTAACATATATACAAAGTGTAAATAAATATTGATTAATTCCCTATATTTTATTCGTATATAAGTATTTTGTTTTTATTATCCCATCTTTTAATTTCCTTGATATTTTTTGTTATATTTCTCACGCTACTCATTTAAAATTATTACAATATCAAATTAGAGATAAATATAATAATGTAGCTAATTTTTACAGACTTTACAAAGAAATACATAGAAGAATTCCCCAGTATGTATTATTGTGTACCAATATTAACTATAAATTCTATTATTTTACCTATCTGTGTAGTATATATTATAATCATTTGACTTGTTACTAAATAATAACTGTGTTTTGTTATAATTTGTGTTGTATTGACTAAGTAATAATTAAGTATTATATTTATATACAAATAATTTAGTTTAGTGTTGGCTTCTGGGTACGCCGTAAAACATTGTCCCCATACAATGGATAAATAATATTATTTGTAAACAATCATGTAAATAATTCGTTGGAAATTATCAACTAATATTATACTGATTAATTTTGCAGAGCTCCATGGTGAAATGATAAAACGGGTGACCACATTCTGTGCTTATCACAATCGACAAAATAAAGTTCGTGAAACCTTTTATAATTCGATTTTCACTGTAATTGATACAATGTTTTTACCGTCTACAAGTCAAGTTGGGGAATGAATGTTATGGATGTTAATAGAACCTTCTTTAAAAAAAAAAAAAATAATAATATTTATTAATAATAAAATAGACAATGTTATATTTATTTTTAGTTTTTAATTTTAATTTATATTTTAGTACCTATATTCATAATATTTTGTATAAAAACTAAACATTTTACATGTTTACAATATGAAAAGTTTAATGTATCAATGAATCGAATTAATAATTAATTATTTTTGTAAAGATTGCGATAATAAAATATAATATGAACATCTAGCATTATGTTGTATTTCAATAATTAAATTGGATTGAAGAACAAAAACAGACCTAAGGAAATTTATTTATTATTACATAAAAAACAAAACCTATTTTTGATATAATACATTTTTTTTTTTTTTGACATTTTATGTCTTTGCTTTGGCACATTAAAATAAAAAACTGTCACGAAAAAGTGTCCACGAAAAGCGTTACCTTATTGCCATGTATACCACGTTTGCTATGGATAATATGGTTGTCATGGTGACCCCAGGTTAGGTGTATATATATATATATATATATATATATTCGAAATATGACGTGTGTTGACGGTGTCTTCACAAGAAACGTATCCAATGTACAAACGCTTGCTTATGTATCCTACTTTACACACCACCGACCATTACTTAGCGTTACGTCTCCTAATAATGTAACTTGTTAACACATTCGTGGACAACTACTGCTATAGCAGTAGAATATAAACCATTAAAATAAACACAGTACTGCTATAGCAGTAATAATTTCAATGGTTTCATATGAAAGAGCATGTTTTACTTTCCCACTGCAACACTTCAGAATATTGGGCACTGTATTATATATGTGTTATTTTAAGCTTTATTTATAGTTCCTTTTACTTGGGTATTTCCTATATTCGATATCATTATTGATTTATAATTTTACAACACGATATAATTGTCTATTATTGTCCATACAAAAAATATTCAGTTCGATTTTAATCATTGTACGTTGTTGGTGTCGTGTGCGACATGTCACGTAATAACATCAAAAAAGTGCGTAAATATTTAGATGAATCATTTGATTCTTCTGACTTTTCTGATCAAGATGATTCAGATGTTGATCCAGATTTTTTGTTACCTAGTACGAGACAAGATTCATTACCAAGAGCAGGGCCGCCTCATACTTTTATAAATACTGGAAGTGACACGAGTAATGAATCATTCGAAGTAAGCTCAAGCTCAAGTGATAATGATGATTACAATAATGCTAATAATAATGATAATGATGATCAATGGTACGAGAATTGGGAAGATATACCAGACTTCCAATTTGATAATAGTATGTCAGGAATAAAACTAAATATACCTGATTCCGCAAAAGATAATCCTATACAAATATTTGAAATGTTATGGACAAGTGAAATAACTGATATTGTGGTATCCTCGACAAATAACTATGGTGTAAAATTGACTTCACAAATTCGTCCACATAAAAAACATTGTCATACAGCCGAGTTTAAAAAAGTTGATGCGGAGGAAATAAATAAATTTTTGGCCATTTGTTTACTCTCTGGATCTATGAAATTTTCCGTAAAGAGAGATAATATCTTTGATAAAAAAAAAAACATATAAAAAAAAATAAATATATTTTTATATGTTTACATATAAACATATTTTGTTTTCATACAAACCGCTATACTATCACCCTATCATACCAAGAACTATGTCGGGTAGACGTTTTGAATAGATTTTAAGAAGTTTTAGTGTTGAATATTATGACCTAGAAAAAATGAGTAATACAAATGATCCAATAAAAAAAATTGAACCAATTTTTAAGAAACTTATAAATAATTTTCAACTAGCATATATTCCATACGAATTTCTATCACTTGATGAATCGCTTTTACTACATCGTGGTCGCCTTATATTTCGACAATATATGAGACTTAAAAAAGCAAGGTATGGTAAAAAGTTTTTCGAGATCTGTACACCCGACGGATTTGTTCTAAATATGGAGATGTATAAAGGAAAAAGAGAAGAAATTCCAGCAAGTTCTACATCAAAAATTAGTTTTTCGTATTTTGGAAGCTTTTCTTGATAAAGGACATACAATTTTTATGGATAATTATTATAATAGTATTATTCTTTCAAAAGAACTTCTATATCGAAAAACACATACAACAGGAACACTACGCAGTAACCGTAAAGGCAACCCAAAATGTGTAATTACAAAAAAGTTAAAATCTGGAGAATATATTTGGCGTTGACAAGGAAACATTTATGTATCTAAGTGGAAAGATAAAAGGGATGTATTAGCTATAACTACAAAGTACCAACCACAACTTTTATCATCAAAAAATCGATTTGGAAATGAAAAAAATAAACCAAATGAAATTATTCAGTATAATAATAATATGAGTGGTATCGATAGGTCAAACCAAATGGTCAAATATTACAGTAGCCCTCGAAAACAATCGCGATGGTACAAAAAAGTTTTATTTCATCTGTTAGATATTACAGTATGGAATAGTTTTTTTATATATAAAAAACATTTTGGCTACAATTCTATGACATTTAAAGATTTTCGCGATATTCTTATAAAAAATATGATAAACCTTCCAATAGATGTAACAGCTAATCAAATATTTAATGCTCCGAAACAAAAAGATCCAAAACACAAACAACTAATGTCAAAAGAAGGACAACACTATCAAGAAAAAATCCCATTACCTCCACAGTATAAAAGAAAACATTTTAAAAACTGCAAAATATGCACAAAAAACCACGTGAGGAAACTAACCGAGTATCAATGTAAAGCTTGTAATGTTCCATTGTGTCCTGGATCTTGTTTTGAAAATTTTCACAAAAATATGTTGTAAAAAAATTATTTCATTATTTTATATTTCATTAATTCAATTTTTTTTTTATTTCATTATATTCTTTTTCAAAATTTGTTATACAAAATAAACCAGGTTGAGTTGAATTATTATTATTATTTTATTGTTTTAAAAATATAATCATATTGCTATAGTAGTGCAGTGATGTACGTAGTTGTAAATAACAATGTAATGGGACAGTACCCAAATTACTACTGCTATAGCAGTAATAATTAGGTGCGATTTTGAAAGTAGTTTTTTTCCCCTACAAGAATTTCAACTGTCCACGAATGTGTTACATATAAATTAAAATAATTTTATAACAGCAACAATCGTGTCTTTATTTCACTTTAAGTTTTAGAGTATACGTTCCTACCTATACGTCATATGATGTATAGGTAGGAAAGTAAAGACATAAGTTTAAAAGATAAATTAAATCTTATACCGTTGAAATTCGTTTTAGTCTTTAAAAGCTTATATCAAAATCATATAAATACATATATGTTATATCAATTTTTAACAAAGCAAGTCTTGATATATTATATACCTATTAAGTGAGTAATACTATTGATACAATTAGGTATATCATTTTTACCTCACGCAAGTTTTGCCCAGCATAGGCCTTATGTTATAATGAGGGAAGTAAGTGTGTAATGTGAGCTGTTTATTATTCTGTTGGTCAAGTTAAAAATATATCATATTATTTATATAATAATATGTATAAATAAAAATATAATTAAATTTGTTATTATACGGCTTGGGCATAGTGAAAAAATGATGACGTATTTTCGCCTTTCGGGTTTATGATTAGAGAGATCAGGAATAAAACATACATCTATGTTATTCACTTAATCTAGGATATTTATGCACTAAAAAATGTATGAATGTGTATGGACTTATGCACTATAAAACAATTCAAAATGCATAAAGATTTAAAAATATGCATGACTGATGAATCCTGTATACTTAATGATTATCGAAATTACCTCGTATACTGTACCATTTCTGAAATTGGTTGTAGTTTTCTGTGTTAAGATAAATGCATAAATACTTCCAATTAGGAATTTAACCCAGAATGTGTATCTGGGCCCATAACCCGTTAAAATTGAAGCCTGAGTGAACTTGAATATTGAGGTATTTAACACAAATAATAACACGACTTTATGATCATAATAACAATATAATATTAATATAACATACAACTAGACATAGACACACGTCGTACAACTTACCGTGTCCAAGAGTGACCCAGAGAGTGAGTCTTTACACAAATAGATCCCAGATAGATGCAGCACAACTACAAGGTGACCAGCCGGCTTTTGCATTAATAGGGATGCGCGTATTCTGCGTGATGCATCGTCCGAAAATAGTGAGTTAAACGGTCCTTATTGGCAACGAAACTAATGCATCACCATGATGGTATGTAATGGAAATACGAATTATGCACACCAATAAAACGAATAGTGAATTGGTTACACAATAGTTATTTTTTCAAAAATTATAAAACTTTTAAACGATATTTTAATCTTCATACAAAACATTATTGTTAGACATTCTTCTTCCGAAGACCTTCAACTAAAAATGTCCATTCAGCTAGTTTGATATTATTATGTTCTTGGCTCATACCTAGTACACTGAATGTCGAGTTAAATCAGCTGCAAATAGTAATATGCCGAAACACTTTGATTATTATTTAAGGGACAACATTTAGGCAATTCATAATCTCGTCTTACCTGCCCGAGATCTATGTGTTAGTTATAAATGATTATTAGTGTAAGTGAAAGCTAGTCGGCGACTAGTTTCGTTAGCGATTGTCACACGTTTCCCTTAACTATAGTAAAAAAATAGTTCGGTGAAAGTTAGTAAAACTAGCGCTGCGAAATAAAGCAACACACGTGCGCACTAGTTGGCCGCTGAGGTACGATCTCATTCTGAACAGATTATAGAGCGGGGATTAGTGTTTGAAAATTTCATGAAATTTAAAATTGTGAAATATTTCAGTATTATAACTGAGCACTGGATAAACGTTGGCAAACTAATGACTAATAATAATTGATATTACAATTTACGATAAATCAGTAACTAAATATTAAACTTGGATATCTACACCACTAATACGTACCATACACTACATCATAATAGTTATAAACGTATAACCTAACCTATACGTTTCGCTATAATGTTATAAATAATCGAAAATAAGACCCAATATATGTGGAATAAATATATCAACCACTGTACTCATTTCAATGATTTTACCTAAAGTTTTAGATTATATAATTAATAATTGATAAACAACTGTCATTAATATTAATAATATCTTTAATAGAAAAAATTTCAATATTTCATGTTTTTGTTGAGTTTCGGGTGACATGGAAGAGTAAGGTTATTTTAATGTTTTTGAGCATTTAACCTACTATATGTTTTACTTGGAACTCAAAAAAGGTTTTACCTAACCTAACCAAACTCGTGTGTACAAATATACCAGATTTTCTTGTGCACTAACGAAGTTTATGAAATATACTGCTATCATATTATCCAGAGCACAAATGTTGTATTTACCTAAGTATTTTTATCCATAAAAATCTTTAAATATAATTCATGAATAAAATATTATACGATTAACCAACCGTTTGCGCAATAATATACATTGTACTCATACGTATAGTATACAAAATATTATTTTCTTATTTCCGAAATTATTTAGTGTCAGTAGTATTTCGTTTTTTAGAAATAAATATACATCGACATATTATATCCCCTTTGTGGAAAATACTAAAAAATGTGTGTAATGACATTCTCAATCGGCAAATCTGGAATGGTATAAATACATTTTCGTAGTTACTATCAATGAAACCAAAGTTATTACGTTACTACATAGACGTAAGACGGGAAGATTCGTCACAAGGCGTACAATTTTCATATTAGGTACGTCTATCTAGCGGTAAAATTGTGAACTTGAGATGAAATATAAACAATTGAAAATATTATGTTGTGCGGAGTAATAACTACACACATTATGTCATCACAATTACAAATCGATACTACCAATCTCAGGAAAAAAAAACTAACTTGTAAACAAAATTATAAACAAAATAATATTTATGTATAATTTTTGTAAAATTATAGCAATTATATAATTATATAATTTTGAAAATGATTAAAAATTTAAGTTGCAAACACGATGACCACCGATCAAAAAATTAATGGCAAATCTTATATATAGATTTTAACTATTTTCGATATGTATAACATAAAATGTAATACACTAATATGTACATTAAACTTTTTGTATCGTGTAATTTTCAAAATTACCTATTTTATATTTCTATTATACATAACTATTATTGACAAAAATTGTATATTATTATTTTATGTTTTTATATAATATTATACATATTGTAACATATTAACATAAAAATAATGTTAATATATAAATATGCTTATATTTTAAATAATTTTCTATATTTTAGTTTACAACATTTTAGGCAACTTATATTTATTTACTGCGTTTGGTTTTAAAACATGTAGTTGGGGGGGGGGGCTGGGGCCCTCTTTTAGTTCACATTATTTTAATCAAATTAGATTTGATACCAATGTATGTATAATAACAGTTACCATAATAAACATGATTCATCTGCATTATACATTTTTCCGGGTCCAAATTATATTCATTTATGACTCATTATTATAAACAATTTATTTATAATTATTATATATTTTAACACTTTTTACTGGCATTTAGTGACAATAATATAATATATTATATTATTGACCTTATCTATGCATTACTATTTATTTTATTAGCAATGTTACTATTTTTATATTTATATCTGTTTAATTGACCTACTTTGAATATTGCTTTTAAAAAAATATATAAATGTGTTTACATGTATGTTACAAGAATATTACAATCACTAATATATATATATATGATCTATCGGAAACCAATCGACTTACGAGTTTTACGATGAGGATTCAAAATTAAACACCGAAAGCCGTCAATGACATTTCGGAATAATAAAAATTTCAAGTAATTTCCTCCTCACTAAACGAACCAATCTTAAATCCAAGGAGATCTGAAACCTCAAATCCTTTTCATCACCATTCGGTATTGTTGTGGCGCCGTAGAGAAGTACACCTAAGTAGGTGGCGTGAAAAATCTGAAATTTTCAAAAATGTCATGTGTTTGGCACGTGGGCACAGTTATAAAATTTAAAAGCCTCTAAAAACTCAAAAGCCGTAAACTTTATTTAACCCAGTTCAAATATCTTGGTTATAGCCAATGCATATAAGACATTATCTATAGTTAATATTGAAAAAGATTCCCTAGTTTTTTTTTTCAAATACAATGGAACCTCGATAAGTCGAAAATATTAATAAGTGAAAATATATTATTCAGAAATTTCATTGACGGCTTTCGGTGTTTAACCCGTAAGTCGATCGGTTTCCGATACATCGTATATATATTAGTGTTTGTAATATTCTTGTAACACACATGTTAACACATTTATATATTTTTTTAAAGCAATATTCAAACTAGTCGATCCTCAAAGCTGAAGTATATTTTTAGTAGGTTGCGGCCCAAAAAAAGTTTGGCCGCCCCTGGTATAGAAGATTTAATTAAAATTATGGAAATCTACATAAATATCAAGATAAATCTCGTGTAATTCACGTGTATTTTGTTCAATAACCATTAAATAATTATAATTTAGATGTATACTTATTCATTAATACATTTTTTAATTAATCCAATAACTTGTCAAACATTAATACAATTTATCTATTGCCAGATGAAAATCTAGGTTAAAAAAGTTGTATTTACATGTTTATCTAGATAATGATTAAATATTCTATATTCATATTAATCTAATATTTAACTATTATTTTTGCTATCTGAACTCAACAATGACAATACATATATTGTTTATGAATATATATGTCGCACCCATATCGCGTTATTGTACCTTTCACGAAATGGAAACGCAATTTCTCCACTACACGTAATTACATATTACGGAATATATTTCGTGAAATGGATACTTAAACCGTCATCAACGAAATTTGTTCTGTTATTTGGAAGTCCATATAGCAAATTAAAAAAAAAAAATCCCTGATATATCATTTATACTTAATTTCGTTATTATTTTTGAGAAAATATTTTACAAATAGGTACTTAAATTGAAATTATTATATTTACCCACACTTTATTTAAAACTAAAATTATTAGGGATAATGTATGTCTGAAAAATATATTAGTGCTGTTTGCTTGACGTGATAATAATTCTTATCTGTTCTATGGAGGCGGATTTACGCATAGGCAACCTAGGTACGTGCCTAGGGCGCATTATCTTTCGGGGGCGCCGCAATTTTTCAGTATAATTCTACTTTTATTTATATAATATAATAGTATTGTAAATTATAATGCCTTGAGGCGAAAAAATGGTAAGATCGTCCCTGATTCTATCATATACGACAGTCACAATATTACATTTAGTTATTATCTGTTTTATAAGTATTATTGTCGGTAATTCGACCAACTAATATACATAACAGCATTAATTTTGCTAAGATGGTTCAATACGTGTATGTATAGTGTGAACAGTGTGTAAAAGAGTGTAAAATGCATATTTGTTTTTCATTTCATATTTTTGATTATAAATAAATAAAATAACGTTGTTTGACGAAGAAATTAGTTTTATAAAAAATTATTAATTATAAATGATATTTTAGGAAAAATATATAACATTTTAATTTTGCTATATGGACATCCAAATGACAGAACAAGTTCCATTGATGACGGTTTATGTATTCATTTCACGAAATATAATCCATAATATGTAGTTACGTGAAGTGGAAAAATCGCGGTTCCATTTCGTGAAATGGATGCAAACGTTGTCCATTTCGTGAAACGTACAATAACGCGATATGGATGCGACATATATACCAATGTACATAGAATTAAAAAAATCTTTAAGTTGATTATTTTTCCAAAACATTGATATATCGAGTACCTTGGTTACCGTGTTTATATGATGCAGCAGTTAGTGCGCATTGAGTTATTCCGAGAGTTATGTGTATATAAACGCATTTTTAATTCGTATTAAACAGATGCGCAATTATTATTTAATTCGATTCATCAAATGAATTCAAATCGAATTAACTCTTACTCCGGGATTAAGAAATGCTTATAAACGCTTTAATGTGAATTAATATTTTAGCGGTAATTTTAAAATGTCATTTTATAAAGCCTGAACTAAAAAACATTTGCATTATTATTTAATTTTATTAAACATCTAATATTGATATTTAGGTGCATATAAACCAAAAACCCGCTCCCTAATGCAAATTATCTCAATACACATTGAGTTAATGAGCATTAACTGTTGCATATAAACGTAGTAAGTAGGTCGAAAAGAATTGCATTCCCCTTGAATTTTAAATCAAAAATGTTTTTTAAACACTATGAAATACAATCGAATTCAAATTTAATATTGTTATTGCAGAAGCCCAATATTGATACCTACCATACAGTACCTACTGAATTAACCATTTACGATTTACTCAATTTTTTTTTTTAACTCAATAATATGATAAAATCTCCAATTTTCAAATATACATTTATATATTTTTTATTATAATATAAAAAATTTATAATTTTTAAAACAAAAATACATTGAGTAATTATGTTGTCATTTATTTATTTTTAAATATTTATAAACCATATTTATATTATGAGTAAATCACTATTTATACTATTTTCTTAACCTAGTTTTGAGTATTGTTATACTAAATAAATACTGTTTTGTCTACACGTGTCATAAAAGAACTTAAAAAGGGTTAAGTATATTTCAATATATTGCTTAATGCGAAAAAAGACAAATAATGAATCATTTTTTGTTGCCTTAGTATATTTGTTGTAGCATATTATTTCCTCATTGTTTATTTTTAATGATTGTAGTGTGGGTTGGGAGAGAATAGCTTATAAAATGAAGTCGAAAAGTACCTATTCTTATTATCATATGGTTATTTAACGTTCACATATATTTTATTCTTCGTACATAACAATTAACTAAAATGAATTATTTTATAACTTATACAATTACAGTACTTTCAATTTTGATTATTCCAGCGACCGCATTTGATCATTTTCTCGATGAATTTAAAGGTATGATCATTTTATTTATTGTTTTTTATTTTAATTATTATTGTATTGAAATTCATACTTAACTTATATCGTTTCTTGCATTTTATGTTTTCTCAGAGGAGAAAAAAAATTGTCCTGAATTGAGCGAAGCAGATGCTGGTAAAATTTATTAATGTATTTATTTTTTATTTTTTTGTTGTATTAATATATATAAATATGATGGTTTGTATATTCCGTTATAATTTATCTAGAAACTAAAACCAATTATTCACACCTATTTTGCTATTAAACTAGAGAACAATATAAATTACATCATCTCTTACTTTTAATGTTTACACAACAATATTAACAATATATTTAGGTAACAAAATTGTTAAGCCTGAAAGTTTATTAAAAATTTGTATTGTTTTTGATAAAAAAAAATGTTAAATTTGCTCTACATAAAATTTAAATATACCGAGTAAATAAAGTTATAGTATATAAATAAGTTATTATTTATCACTAATAAAATATAACATACATTATTCTTTTGACACATTGCCATTGTCATTTTAGAAAGATACATCAAATTAAAGTTACTTATAAACTATAAATTTAATATTTATTTCTACCCCTTTCAGCCCGAGCCTACAAATTACCATCGTAGCAATTTTCACCTATCCTACACTTATGTGCATAATAATTAAATACTGAGCCTAAGTTTTATTTTAGTTCTTATTGTTTACTAACCTACACAAATGTGTATGTTAGATTCAAAATATTGTATTATTTTTATGAAATATGATACGGGTTTCGTTCCTACACTACACGATTGTGTATATTACCGATAACCAACCAGAATAATTCCACAATTTTCTATTTATAATTTAGTACATTTTTTTTTTTTTAATATCTCATTTATACAGTCCAAATATAGTCAATTTCCGATGGTTATAAATAACTCGTATTTAACATATCTTATCGCAATACATATCGATTTAAATTAAAATATTACGATGTTTTAAATTTTTTTATTGAACATTAGTTGTTGTTCACCATTCGCGCGAAATAACGTCGTATTGTTGACCTACACATTTGTGCGTGTTCGGCTTATGTGTTAAGTAGATATCATGATAATTTTAAATATTATTTGATTTTATTGAATTTTAATTTAAATATTAACTATGCGTCGTGCGAAGTTAAGTACAAGTTTTATTGAACTGATGGCTACATTAAGTGATTCAGATTTTGAATGTGAAAGTGGAGATGATTCAGATGCTTGGAAGCCCAAAACTTCACAAAATGTTGGGGAATCTGATTTTTCAGATTCAGATGAAGATTGTGATAAAAGTATACATAATGGTAATGTACCAATTATTATTCCTAATCAAATTGAAGTACCAATTATGTCGGTCCCTGAACATGCAATAGGCGATTCTCCTGTACAAAATGTAGTAGAAGTAAACATTGGTTGGTCACAAAAACCATTTACTGGAACACTGTTGCCAGAATATAATACATATGGACCTCACTTACCAATTAATATTCCCTCACCTCTGACTTATGTTCAAAAATATCTAACAAATCAACATTTTGAAAACGCTGCATTATACACCTATATGTACGCTTTAAATAAAATGGGTAAAGAAACAACAGCTGACGAAATTAAAATATTATACGGCGTTCATGCAATGATTAGCATAATAAAGTACCCACGACTTCGTATGTACTGGAATAGAAGTTATGGTTTAATTTGTATTTCTCAAGCTATAACTAGGGACAGATTTTTAATTTTACGTACTTGTCTACACTATGTTGATATAAATAACCGTCCAACCGATAATAATAGTAAACTTTGGAAAATTCAACCAATTGTTGACCAAGTTCATAACACTTGTAGGAGTATATCACGTTCGGTTGGCTGTTATTCAATCGACGAGCAAATGATACCTTTTACAGGTCGATGTCCCAACAGGCAGTACGTAAAAAATAAACCCCGACCAACAGGCTTAAAAAATTTTGTTATTACAACGTCTAAAGGCAAAGTTTTAGATTTTGAAATATATCAAGGTGCCGAAACACCGTTTCAAGACAAAACGTTGGGACTAGGACCTGCGGTTGTTATTCATTTATCTCAAACTATCCCCGAAGGATCAGTTTTATTTTTTGATCGATATTTTACTACTGTGTCGTTAATGGATCGATTGATAAGCAAAAAAATAATGGCTACAGGTACAATAATGTCAAATCGGCTTAAAAATATTCATTTTAATCAGGACAAAAAATTTGAAAGAGGTGCCTGGGAAGAGTTCACTAGAGGTGATAACAAAATTACAGCAGTTAAATGGAAAGATAGCAAATGTGTTACTTTACTATCTACTATAACAGGAGCAGAGCCACATGTTACGGTAAAGAGATGGAGTAAGACAGAAAGCAAAGAAATTGAAGTTCCTTGTCCAGCTATTGTAAAATCATATAATCAATATATGGATGGAGTTGACGTATGTGATCAACAGATTGAATGTTATCGAACATGGGTAAAAACCAAAAAATGGACCCTAAAAGTGGCATTACATTTTATCGATTTAAGTATAGTGAACGCATGGATGGAGTACCGTGAAGATGCTGAAAAAATGCGATTACCTAAAAAAGAAATCTTGGACCTAATGAACTTTAAAATGTCTGTTGCTCAAGAATGGCTATCTACAACTGTAAAAAAACGTTCATTACCTGAAGAATCCAGTTCGTCAGATACTGAAGAAGTTCCTCAAAAATTATATAGGCCACAAAATTATAGAGCTCCAGTTCCACCAACAACAAAGGTAAAAGACGGATTTGAACATTGGCCCGAAGTAAGTAAATTATCAACAGCTAGGAACTGCAGGATGAAGAATTGCAAAAGTAGAACGAGGGTAATATGTACAAAATGTAATATTTATTTATGCCTTACAGCAAAAAACAACTGCTTTACTAGTTTTCATAAAAATAAATAAAATATAGTCATATTTAATAGATTTTTAAACTAAAAATTAACTTAGTATAGGTACTCACTGTTTTTTATAAGTTTTAAAATTTAAAGTTAAATAATTATGTTAAAGTCGAGATGACTTATTTTTTTTTGGTTTTTATTTTATAAAAAAATTTAAATTGTAATATATTTAAAAAATAAAAGTATGGTTATATTGGTGTATAAAAATATATTATCTTAATAATTATTACATTTATTGATACCTAACCTACACAAATGTTTTGGTATGTTTTTTGCTAACCTAATCATCAAATAATATTTCTAATAATGGTTTACAAGCCTACAATACTATAATGATGTATATATAATATATTTAAGTGTTATAAGCACTTGATATATCTCAGGTTTTTAGGGCAATATTGATTTACCTACACAAATGTGTAGGTCAGTACCTAAGTTATATTATTGTACAAATAATTTAAGGCTATTAGGTGTATTGCATTATCATACACAAATGTGTAAGTTAGAGCTGAAAGGGCTACATCAGCTTAGAATAAAATAAATTTAATTGTTTAAAATTTGAAAAATATTAAAATGCATACAAAAGAATTGGAGTGATTGTAGAATCATATGGATATATCTTATTAAATATATCAATGCGATTTTAGAGTCTATTACTGGGGAGGGATGGCCAAACCGTGGGGCTCGCATCTTATCATAACATTTTTACAAAAAAAAAATGTTTTAATATGAAATCATATAATTTATATATAAATTATATGATAACGGGCCGCATATAAAGGAGGACATTTTCATAAAAATATCAAATATTATAAATATTAATATATTTTAATATTAAATATAAAAATTATATAATAATATGATTTTTTTTTTTTTACATTTTGGCTCTTTCATATTTATTAATATATTTGGTGGCTCACGAGTCTCTTCTCACTGGCCATCCATGGACTACATATTATGTCATTTAAACATAATTATATCATAATAATACTATATTAATCTAAATTATTTTTTTCAGCCGATTGCAAATGTAATATTTTTTAACTTATAATTAGTAAATAAATAGAAATTTAAATGGTTTTAATATTTAGTATTAAAAGGTTGATATATTATTAAATTGTGTATTTTTAGATGATGGTTGGGTTTACTGACCATAATTCTAAATGATAAATTTATAAAATTATTAATCTTAGTCTTTAATATTGATTGGTGATTCTCATTTTAAATTCAATTTTTCGTATTCTTATATTTAAAATTGTTATAGCTATAAGAAAAACATGTTGATATATGTATGTGTGTGCAAAAATAATTATTAGTAAAAAGTATTCTCGAGTCTTAAACTTTAATTGTGGTTTATGATAATAAATTGAACCTAGTAGCTACTTCCAAACATTTAAAAAATCTAGTATGTATGAAATTAATCGGTGAACAAATAAAAAAAAAATAATAAGGAATACTTAATATAAATCCAGTTTTTGACAAAAATTGACAAAGTCTTAAAAAATATAACACAATTCCTAATATGCTCTAAGCAGTAAGTTATCTGACATCTTTATTACAATTTTTATAAGGTCATATTAATATAAAATCAATCATATAACACATTATTGATTGCATTATATTCAAAGTTGTTAAAGTAATTGATATACAAGGTATATGGATTTTTATTTTACATTCAACATATTGTACATATATTGTAACACTTTGGTAGAATTGCAATAACGGATTTGAAAAATAAATCACAAAATATTCAAAGAATCTATAGTATGTTAGGCTCTTCTTTATTATGGTTAAAACGATATCAGTTTATTTAATATTTTTAAACTTATAAATTTATCAATTTTTGATGTTATATTTTTACAATATAATAATTTAATATTATTAAATTTAACAGATTTTCTAAAGAATGTTGCTCGTTTTCGTGGTAATTAATTATATGTTACGGGGTGTTAATTATATTATACTTTTATAAACTTTTTTGATGAATGTTTGACACGGTCATAATCATAACTTGTGTAACATTTAAACTTTGGTATCAAATTATCTACTAATTATAAATGACATACAAAGAAAATATAAATTATACCTATATTATATCAATATTATTTATAAAAATAAATAATTAACTATGATTGTTTTATAATAATATTATGTAATTATTATTTTTTAATAGCGCGATTGACATATTCATTTTTCATATACCTTTTTTGTATCGGCACAATAAATGTATATAATATTAGTCTTTATTTTTCATTAAATTTAGATACTTATTTAACATGCTCGTAGCGAAATATTTTGGCTAACATTTTTATTTTCTTGATTTTCAATCAAGTAAGTATGGTGATTGAAATGAAAAAAGTCTGAATTTTTTAAACTTCAAGAATTCTTATTAAATGAGAAAATGATAAAAATGTAACTAATTTATAATGAATAGGTGGAACATTAGGCTAGCTTTAACACAAAATATTAATGACAACCACCCGATATCACGCCCAAGCGGTATAACGATTTGAATCTACAAAAACGTCCGCATGAAAAGTCCCAAAATTTCTATTTTTTTAACTTTTCTCCAAAACTATTATAGCTAAATAAGTTAGTAGATAGTTCATTAAAAACGGATTATCAAGTAGATACAAAATGTCGAATTAAATAAATAGTTATTTTTTGCTATATTTTCATTTAGCGTGGTAGATTACCGAAATCGCAGAACGGATTTTGTTATTTGGGGTCTTGTTATATTCACATTGACTAGGAGAATAAGTGCTGTAAAGATTTTCTGAACTTTACCTTCAATCGTTAACTCACTACAAAGTTATAAAGCTGAAAAACATAAAAAACGCCTAATAAAATGTGTTTTCATTTTTTTTGAAGCTGTATAGTGAATTAACTATAAATAAAGTTCTGAAAATCTTCACTGCACTTCTCCTAAACAATGTGAATCTAACAAGACCCCCAAACAACAAAATCCGCTCTCCGGTGTCGGAGATCACTAAATGAAAATAAAAATAAAATACAATATACATACATATTGCATAAAATTAATAAATTTCTAAAAATTGAAAATCAAGAAAGTTTACATGATGCCGATCTCTGACTTGACAAGCGTTTTTTGTTTTAGAAGAATATCATCATCAACATAATTTTTAATTTTAAAAACTACACATATTATTTTACGACGACAATTTATACTATCTCTATATCAGTAACTAGTTATCTAAAGAACGTGTATTTACTAAGTATTGAAATAAACAGCATTTTATGAAACCTCGCACCTAAACAACCAATACGAAATTAGCCTCACTAATATAGTAATGTTACAGGCTAAAAACCAATTAATAATTTTTTAGTTATTGCTATTCTTCAAACAGCTACAGTATTTTTTTCCTAGAAACTTTATACAAGTAAAATTATAATACATATTATAATCCGTATGATAGTTCACTATTATTAGTAATTTTAAATATAAAATTTAAATCCTCCATTAAAAGTGCATATTTACATGTACTAAGTTTATATTTTCCTGGTTTAAAATAATATTAGGGAACAGTTAGATTAAACAAGTTAAATTGACTGAAGATTTGTATTATACTTATATAATAAATTTACAGATGATATATATGACGTAGATGCGAAAATTGAAGGTAATTATTTGAAAATAAAAAAAACAAATTTCAATATTATCTATAGCGGATGTATATATTTCATTAGTTAATGTAAAACAATAAATAATTTGTAAAATTATCTAAGTTGTAAACTTCTCTATAAATAGAGAAACTATACACTTCAGAAAACTTTTAAACTTAATACCAAGAATCATTTTTAAAATTATTGATATTGAATTAAAATATTTAAATGTTGCACAATTAATTCGATTAATCTAATCATTGTACACGTTAATAAGACTACTGCATACTTAGTGAATTTATATTATATTAAATATATAAAACACACTCACGAAAGGTATGGCAATACAATTATTTGGGCAAATAGAAACACAAACATGCTCAGCCCATTATAATAAATTATTATGCTCATTGTTTGTACTATTTGATTAAAGTTCTATAACTAAAATCTCACATATCAACGGGGAAGTCAAACTGGGGAGTCCACCAAAAGGAAACGAGTTAACTAGAAAACCAAATGTTTTATTGAGATGAATAGCACGACTTCCACTCTTACTGATATCATTATATTGTATGAAAGAGTGCGTCACAAAGATCTTGTCGAATGGTTTGTAAATTGGATTGGCCAGGAGAAAATACTAAATAGTTAACAATATTGAAAACAATTATATTTTGTAATTTGTAATTTTGTTTCAATAGAATTCAATTGAATAAGTGTATATAAATATTAATGGACAAACAATAAGTGTTGACGGAAGATAAACTTCTTGGGTTGTATCTTAATACCAATGTCACTACAAAAAAACATTTCTCGAAATATATTTGGACGGTTTTCATGAGAAGAGGCACAAGTTATTTTTCGTTGGTTTTCAGGAGAGGCATAAAACATTCCAAAATTTTTATTCTTTACTTAATCTAAATTGTTTTTTTGTTTATGTTTTATTTATAATTTTCCACGTTTTTTCAACCTACTTTTATTAAAGAGATTACATTATTATTTAGTTATTAATGACTTGTGACCAATTGCAAATTTAATAAAAAAAAAACGATTTTGATTTGTGTCTATTTTATACACTTCAAAAAAATTATTAATATTTAATTGTTTTAATGTGTCAATATTATAAAATTTTAATAGCTATAAATTAGTCAACTATAATCATTATAAACCTTAATTTATTTTTAACAAATGATACATAATCGGTTAATCGATTGAAAAAATGCAACTCTAAGCGGGACAGTTATGTAAAATTGATATGTCAGAGATATCATCAATTCTTATACACCAAATCAGAAAACCAAAAATAGTCTTTATCCTTACGCTAAATGTTAGCATCGTTAACATTATATATGCAACCAAACTTAACACGGGTGCATTTTGTACCGGCAACACAGTGCACGGGGACAGCTATATTATATACATTTAAAATTTAATACATGACTTGTGCCCTTTTAAATATAAAAAAAATAGTTGATTTTGACTTGTGCCGTATCGAAGTTTAAAATACTGTAATAACAAATCCTCGTACGACCACGGCAGTGCTACCATTCGATCGCGCGAAAAATTTCACACAAAATTAACGTATGAAAAAAAATGACTTGTGCCCCTTCTCATAAAAACCGTCTATTTATATACGTATATTTAAATAATATATAATAATTTATGTTTTTATATGTTAATAATTGAATAAATAAAATATATTAAAACAATATGTTTCTATGTGTTTATTACTGAAAATAATTAGTTATCTTTATTTTTTAGTAATACAGGGTAAGTATTTTCGGTGTTTTTTTTTTTTTTAATATTAAATAATTAATTAGATTATAGTTAGTTATATAATTTGACTAAAAAAATATGATATTGTAAACATTTTTTACATTAGTTAAAGTATCTAAAACAACATATTAGTATGATTCATTCTTTAAATTATTAACTTCTCTAAAAATGGAGCAACTATGCATTTCTGAAAACTCTTAAATTTAATACAAAGACACAATTTTTAAACTATTGATTTTAATATTTAAATGTTGCACAATTAATTCGATTAATCTAATCATTGCACACGTTAATAAGTACTGCAACTTTGTGAGTTTATATTATATTAACTAAATAAAACCTATACATGAAAGGTATGACAACACAATTATTCGGGCAATAAAACCACAAACATGGCCATGTCAATGTAATAAATTATTTTGCTCATTGTTTGTACTATTTGAATAAAGTTATATAACTAAAATAAAACGCATCAAACTATCAACGAAGAAAAGTCGAACTGGGAAGTCCACGAAAAGGAAACGAGTTGACTAGAAAACCAAATGTTATATTGAGATGACTACCACGACTTCCACTCTTACTGAGATCATAATATTATATGAGGGAGCGTGTCACAATGAGCTTGTCGGATGGTTTATTAATTGGATTGGCCAGGAGAAAGAAATTAAAAATATTGGAAACAATTATATTTTGTAATTTATAATTTTGTATTAAATAAATGTAGTAGAAGATTGACTAAAATGTGTATAAATTTTAATGGTCAAACAATAAGTGTTGAGGGGGGTGCATATTTCTAGAGTTGGACTGTAACACCAATGTAATCACAAAAAAATCATAAATTATGATAAATAAAATCAAATCAATTTTATGAAATATTTCATAAATATAAAAACAATATGGTTCTACTCGTTAATTATTGTAAATAATTATATTATATTTTTATAATAAAATAATTAAATAATAATTTTTATTCTATATTTTTTAGAAAATATAAGTACGTATTTTCTGAAGCTTTTTTTAAATTAAAAAATAAGTAGATTATCCACTTTTAGGTTAGGGATAGAAATAGTATAAATAAAAAAAAATATTGTAAACATTTAAAGATTAAGCACGGGTCACATTATGCTGGTTGCCAGCCGCGAGTTGAAGAAGCCGCTTCTGCCAGCCGTCGATCAGCTTGGTGTGACAACAAAATTTAACGCTGGCGTCACCAGCCGGCGAGTATTTGTCAGCGGCTGACGAAGTTGGACATGTTTAACTTTTGGTAGCAGGCAGCGGCGAATAATCAATCACGTGACCGCTGGCACCAGCCGGCAGCGCAATCTGACCACTATTGCGTCTATCAGCAACGAGAAAGCACGTGTTTTTTTTGTGAAGTTGTTTTAGTTGTGACTTTTTTATAATTTTTAATTAATATAATTAAAGTTATTAATAATGTCTAAGTTAAAGTGGACTACAAAACAAATAATAACATTTTTAAACGTTTTTCAAAATTATCCTTGTTTGTGGGATGTTACGTCGAAAGTCTATTTAAATAGAAATTTTAAAGAGGTGTCGTACAACAAACTATTAGACAACTTACACATGTTAGATTTGCCAGGATCACTTGATTCTTTGAAAAAAAAAATAAAAAGTTTACGTGATACCTACCGCAAGGAATTGCAAAAGGTTCAAAAATCAAAAAAAAGTGGTGTCGGTGCAAATGATGTATACAAGCCAAAGCTTGCATGGTTTTCTTCAGCTGAAGTATTCTGGCAACGATCTATCATAGGAAGAGAATCGTCTTCAAATTTGGTAAGTAAATAGATAAATAATAAAGAATCAATTACCTATCAATAAATAAATATTAAGAATAATATATTAATACCGAAATAATATTATAAATTGTATAATTACAAACCTTAAGAATGCCTCAAAGTTAATGTATCTATTAACTGTATGTTGGCATGTATTTATTAAAGTTTCATATTTAACCTTACCAATTGATATTTATTATATATATAATATTAATAATTATAGGTATTTTACATAAAATAGTTTATAATAGTTCTTTTTTAAAAACAAATATCAGAAATCGTTTGCGGCTAAATCGTTGTTTTACGTGATTTCGTAAAAGTTTAAATTTCAAACGCACGTAAATAAATATTAGTTTAGTGTGGTAGTTTTTTTTACAGATGTTTGAAGAAAAACTTATGGAGAACTATGTATCAATTTCAAACCTTAGGTATTTATACTTAAAATTAAATGCATTTTCAACTACAAAATAACTTAAAATGTTCGCGATTTTATCAATTTCGTAAAAATGTGATCCTTATACGCTTATAAAAAAAAGTTGTGACATACGATTTTTGATTTTTTTTAATGGCTATAAGTAGAACTTATGATAAACGTTACATTACATTTTAAACAATTTTTGGCCAGCCAAATTATTTTTATAGATATTTAAAAAAAAAACCAAGAAAAATAAAAAATGTCAACTGCCTATAAATAGCTCAAAAAAAGTCAATAATAATTTTACAAATGCTAGTTTCAGAAATGTATTATTTTATTATAATAAATAAGAAAACATGGGTCAATTAATGTTATACTTTGATGTATATTTGGTTATATTACCTTTTATTACATTATCTATAATATTGATGAAATAGTGAAATACATACATTTATACGTTTTAAAAAAGTTATTCATTTTCGACTGTTAGTGTTGGTTCTATACCAATTGACGTCATTTGCCATGGAACTGATAATTGTGTCATAAATTGATGCATGTACCACTGCCGAACCTCTTCTCCATTTCGACCATAATTATTTGAAGAATAGAGGCGGTCTATTGGGAGCATTAAGCTCGGCATGTTTCGCCACGCCCCTGGTGTTATAACCCCCGTGTTTAAGTTTTCATCGTCCACAGATCCTGAAGGAAAATATGTTCTGGGAGAAGTTTGTCGTAGCCAGTTGTGTAGAGAGCAAGCTGTTTTCACTAAAATTTCTACGGTATTCAAATTTAGTGGTATAGGCGTGTTAAAAACACGAAACCTACTAGCCAAAATACCAAACGCATTTTCAACAACGCGCCTGGCCCTCGATAGTCGATAATTGAAGACTCTCTCTTCTACTGTTAGACCTCTGTGTGAAAAAGATTTCAAAGGCAAAAAGCATCATCTCCTACGCAAAGTCCTCCTCTTGGCCAATTGAGGAGGTTTTGTTCAAATGCTATTTTTAAAGTTGAGTTCCTGAATACAGTGCTGTCTTTGGCTCTACCATCTTGTCCAACATCTATATATCTAAAACAATAGTCTGCATCTACCATAGCAAATAACATAATACTATAGGTTCCCTTGTAGTTGAAAAACATTGATGTCGAATTAGGAGGGCGTTTAATTCGAATATGTTTCCCATCTAGAGCCCCACAGAGGTTAGGGAAATTCCATTTATACTCAAATCCTTTCTGGATCTCCTCCCACTGGATCGTTGTCTCTGGTACCTAAGAATAATTAAATAAAAAAATTATAAACTCTAATAAAATCTTAAATTTAAATGTTTACAAAATCGAGTAAAATAACGAATTATCCCCCATCGATTTAAAATTTTTGTAAAAATTCAAAAAGTATAAGTCGTGGAAACTAAACTGCTATGATAGTTACGAGATAGTATAAGATACTTTTTTTTCAGAATATAAAGCAATGTTCGATGTCTGAAGACGAACTAGACTCATCATCATGTATTTCTGATAATGAAAGTGACACTGAGCACACGTCTGAAGTATCACAAGTGTTAACGCCAGAATCACAAAGTTTTGTTAAACCCTCAACATCTGCTTCTTGTAAACCTAAGTTATTAGGAAAGCGTCCGTCATTAGGAAAGTTACCACCGAAACGTATAAAATTAGGATCACCGTGTACTAAACAAATTTTGAATAGATTTGAAAATTCAATCAACAAATTACAAAAGATAGCAGAAATGGCTACTGCAAACACAGAAGACCAATATGACAAATTTGGCAAACATCTTGCTTCTCAAATGCGAGAGCTCCCTTTGAAAAGTTTCATTATACTTCAAAGCAAGTTTCAAAACCTAATAACTGAAGAGAGACTCGCAAATTTATATAGAAATTACAATGAACCACAATCACAAAGTGGTGTCATAAGTCGTCCAAACAGCATTAGTCCAACTTCACATCACGAATTTATTGGGACTACTATGTATAGTGAACCTGAAAACACATATAGTGAATCATCTGGCTCGTGCTTCACGGAGAGAGAGTTTCCACAAGACATGGATATTCTGAACGAAGCATTAATAAGTATTTGTAAAAACCCCGAAGACTTGTTGCATAATGGCGACGACAATATATAAAATGTATTGTATGTATTATTTGAGTTTGTTTATGAAAATGTACAGAAGCATAATATAATACATTGTTTTTACATTTCAAACTGTTTATAACTTATTTTATATGATGTGATATTTTTTAAATACGTACCATAACCAAAAAAAAAACAAATTATTAATTTAGATTTTGTAGTTTTGTTCCATTTTTTTGTGATTATTACTTAAAGTAATCAAAAATAAGTTTGAATTATATTACTTACCTTAATAAATGGTTGGAGAACTTCATAAATAGCGGACAACACTTCAGGTAAAAAAACTGAAATTGAGTTGTGCGGTACTCTACATAATAACGCCAGAGATTTAAAACTATCTCCAGTTGCGAGATACCTTAGAGTAATTTCCAGCTTCGTTTTACACGGGATTGCCTGTCTGAATACTGTATCTTGTTTTTTAATTAAAGGTTCAACTAATTCTAACAATTCTTGAAATTGAGGGGCCGTCATTCTTAAAACATTTCTGTATGTTTCTGGATCCTCTTCTTTCAGTTCTTGGAGAAGTCTTGGCGATGCCCCTAATTCTTCCCTTCTTTGTATCCATGGCCTGACCCACCATCGTCTCTGTTTGTGGTGAAGCTGGTTAAGCATTTCTAAACTAAGTTCCCTGACACCCTCTCTTAACAACTGCTTAATTAACTTTTTACGTGAAACGACAGACAACATGGTTGCTGAATAGTGAATAACTAACTGGAGAGTACGAGTAGCAGCAACAGTAGTGTGACCAGATTGCCCGCTGCTTGCTAGTACTACTACCAGCCGCTGGTAAGCAGCAGCTGGCAACCAGCATAATGTGACCCGTGTTTTAATGATAACCGCGCAGAACTGTGCCATTCTCACAGGTATTAAGTTTATTGAAGTGTTATTGAACAACAAAGTCAAATCGTCTGCAATTTTATCTTTAATGTGTTTAAGTAACTCAGTATTTAACACGATTCACTTCTTCTTTTTACGCCCCACGTGCCACTATTGATTACTATTAGTACTTGACAAACGATACATTAAGGCGATTAAACGTCAAACGTCAATGTGGATCCTAGATGTACATTCTGTTGATATATAATTGTAATGTTCTTTTTTATTTAATTCCTAATTTTAGTATATTTCTTATTTTGAACTATCGTTGCAATTGTACATTTATATAAAAAAATTTGGGAAAATACAAGTTATTTTACAATCATTAGAAATACATAAAATATTTCTGTTTATACCTCAAGTTCTAAAATTGAATATTACGTTCTATTTACGTTTTTCAAGATATATGAAATAAAAAATATACCGCATACAGCTTAACTAATTTTTAGCCTTTGAATTTCAAATTTTATCAACAATTTAGTATATTCACACAAATTCATTGTTTTCAAAAAATTTTGTGATCCAAGAATGAATAATTAAAGATACATGTAATTTTTATACTATAATTTTTATTGTATGATAAAATTAACAAACTTTTTAAACTTTTTTTAGACATTTACGTATAGACATGCCAATTATTCAATTATTTTTAAGTTTTTTTTTTTTTTTATAAATGTCAATAAAATATTATTCAATGGATCAAACTGCTTACAAACATATTATAAGATTCCATATTAGTATGCCTTCTTATATCTGTATAATCTTATTACAAATACATAATTGTGTTCGGATCAACATAATCAATTAAAATTGTTAGAGTTCAGTTCGAAACGATATTTTGTAATTTCGACCCACTTTTAGTAATTAAATACATTTTTAACCTATAATATAAATATTTAATTATTTTCACAACTTTTAACCTTATAATAATACAAGACTATTATATTTTATAGAGCAATTTCCGAGTAAGTATTTATTTTTCATTTATAATCGAAATATTAAAATTGTATTGAATTTCTATGTTTGTAAGTCGCAGTTTGTGATTTTGTTGATTATTTATTATAGATTTTCCATATATACTGTAATTTAACGTAATTCAAATAATGATTTCTATAGTAGTTGAGTAGATATGAAACATATATAATTATGGAAGATAGTGATGGTTAAATAACTGATTACTATTGTAAAATTATGAGCTAGATCACAAAACAAAATGACAGAACATCGACTTAATTTTTGAAGTTAAATAAAATCACTGTTTAAAAAATAACAGGTGTATTAAAACTGTTCTATTAATTAGAAACTTTTTTGTTTTTATAGATAGATTACAAGGTAAATATCTATTTAAATATTTTATATTTAGTTTTATTTAAGTTAAAATAAAATTAAGGGTATCAAATGTTGCTGTTGTGACGTCATGCTGTCATAAGATAACAAAAGTTAAATTGAGATAGCAAATTAACATATTATCATTATTTGATTATATTTCTTATCTATGATAGGGGCGTACCACATATTCGCCTCTCCTCACAACATATTTGAATGCATAAAAATTAGTATGCCATTTTCGTGGTTATAAATTATAATCACCAACGTCATGGATTTAAAAAAATTAGGCCAAGACTATGATTCCATATCGCAATATCTGTCAATGATTGGCTTATGATAGCTAGTGAAAAACTAAAACATTTGATATACATAATATAGATATATAATTTTTTTTTTTAATTTCTCTATTTCTTTATTCTATATTTTTTAGTTTAATTATAGTAAAATATAATATAATAAATTGTATTGTTCTTATTTTATTAACAAAATAAAATATAAATGCAGGATTAGAAAATGTACCACGTATGTTCATTAAATTATAATAATATTCTTTATATGTTTTAAAACTTATCGTAGTTATTTATAGTAAATATGAAAAATAATTACTCATACCTATAATATGTTTTAATTTTATTTAGGTGTTGATACATTTAATAGGTTATTTTGTACGTAATTATTTGTTTTTAATTGTATTGCATGTTAAACAATTTTTTTTCTTTTTTAATATGAAACGTTTCTCGTAGTATATTTTTATCGATTTCTGTGTTCACTATTATATAGTTTTAAATTAGTATTATATAACAATCAACTTTATTTTCTAGCGGCAATACGTATGTACATTTTTTATTTGTTTAATTTTATTAAAATATATTAATCTACTGATATTCTGTTCGATATTTAAAGTTTGATGTGTGTCATTAATTAGTTCGTCCATTAATTCAATGTTAAATTATAATATATAAATAGACATTGCAGTTCAGAAATATTAGAGACCATTAAATTACTCAAAAAGTTTAAAATACTGTTTTATTTAAAATGTCCCAAGTGCCGTTATTTAAATTTTTAATTGAGATTTAAATAAAAAATATACATAGGTAAACATGGAAAACTTAATTTATATTATCATTTATCAATACGTAAACACCAAAATTAATGTCTTCACGTTTAACAATATTGCAAATCACATATTAATAATATTATATAATTATTATAATTGTATTAATACTACGATATTATATACACGATTTTTATAGAAAGAATTGGTAAATATTTTTCATGTTAATTTATTTGATGTTATTATATTTTTATATTTTTTATTGGGTTATACCGCAACGTCGTTTGTTTAATTAGGACGTATTTTAAGAAGTAATTTGGAAAAAAGATTTTAAAATTAATAAGTGGTTTTCACAAAACGTGGTCATCGGAGGTAGCACGGCTGCAGGTAACACTATTTTTGAAATACAGTGGTTCTCAAATGTCAATATATTTGCCCTATAGCTTATATGATGATTAATAAAATTAGTTTATGTTAGTTCAATTTTTTATTATAATTGTTTATTTATATTTTTTTTAATTGTGATACTAAATTAGCAGAATTTTTCATAATTTGTGTTAGATATAATACATTTAAATTATGATAAAAATTAATTATACACACAAATGAGTAATTAATTTAAATTTGCTGCGGGTTGTTTGAAACGCGTTTTGGAGCCCCTATGTCATAATATCTACCAAGCACGCACCATCGATTGCCACTCTTTGTGAAAACGACTTGTTATTGTTATTGACTAATTTGTCCACTTTGACAACAAAAGAAGAAATTCTCAGCAGATATCAGCCCAAGCAGGGCTATTTATATTAATTCAGAGTCCATATAATGTTTATACATTAAAGTTAACTTAAATTATATTGTCCACAGATCGAGAAAGTACGTATTATTCCTTTATTTACTTTTTATATAATAATGGTATTTTAAGTGATTCAAAGCCTGACCCTCTTTGACCCACGTAATTAACACACCGGTACATATCACTATAACTTTAGATTGTGGGTGGAGAATTTTGAAGAATTTTTTTTATTATTATTAGATTTCTTTAGATCCGTAAAAGTGTATAATGTAACATAACATCTATAATATTTATATTGTCACAGACTACAGTAACAATTGTCAAGTATTCAGTAGCAATATAATATTATGATCGTTTTGTTAGGTTATATCGTTTTGAATTTTCGTAACTCCTTAATTTTAGACTTCAGTACATCTTCAGTTATATGGTAGGTTAGTACAGTGGCGACTGTATTAGACAAAACTTTGATAATTGTAGACGAATATCAGTATAACACATGTCAGGAAGAGTATAATAATTTAACAATGACAATATACAACATCAGAAATACCATTAAACCTAACGAAGAAAATGATTTGTTCATTAAACCAATACGGATGACGAATGACAACAACACTTTAATGATACATTTTTAATCATACCCGTTTGAAGAAGACAGTTCTAAAGCCAGTTAAAGTGAGAAGGAAATGTGTGTGTAGACATGTTTTAATCAGGGCCGAAATTACAAATACCGGTATTTTGGAAAATATTGGAACCGAAACCGTATCTCAACCATTTTTTGGACTTTCTTGAGAACCTTAACCGGAACTGGAACCAATATTTGTTAGGAATGTTCCAATTATATATTTTACTATTTTGTATATTTTAATTGCGAAATGACTTGTATTAAATTTTAGTTTTTTTATGGAGCGAGTGTGTGTTCTATTTTACACTAGAAAGGGTCGATAAAGTTGCTTTTCGATAGAAAATAGAATAGAATCTAGTATGCACTTTGGAGACTTCATTATTCCATATATATCATATATTTGTAAATACAACTTTTTAATTCCAGTTTATTATAAATGTGTCCATTATCTAGAAATAATAACTAAAGTTCAATCAAATTAATTATACAATAAATATTAAAAATGATTTGCTACAGACATGAAACTCATAATAATTCATAATACATTTTAAATTATTGTTTATTTCGTATCATTACTTTATCACTAACGCTTATAATAATTTTTTTTTCTTGTAGATAATCTAAGTATGTAATTATAATTTTATTAAATTTATTATTGACTAATTTGTCCACTTTGACAACAAAAGAAGAAATTCTCAGCAGATATCAGCCCAAGCAGGGCTATTTATATTAATTCAGAGTCCATATAATGTTTATACATTAAAAATTAACTTAAATTATATTGTCCACAGATCGAGAAAGTACGTATTATTCCTTTATTTACTTTTTATATAATAATGGTATTTTAAGTGATTCAAAGCCTGACCCTCTTTGACCCACGTAATTAACACACCGGTACATATAACTATAACTTTAGATTGTGGGTGGAGAATTTTGAAGAATTTATTTTATTATTATTAGATTTCTTTAGATCCGTAAAAGTGTTTCTATCTGCAACATTAAGGTTTAATCTAACTGGCAAAATTTAGGATAAAAGTCAAACTATACAACAGCGAATAAGAGGGAATATTTGCGTGACACCATTTCTGGACAATGTTGATTTTTAATAATATATGCAAACCATAAATCTGCTGTTAACCTGAAAATGGATGACTCGTTTGCGTATAATGTAACATAACATCTATAATGTTTATATTGTCACAGACTACAGTAACAATTGTCAAGTATTCAGTAGCAATATAATATTATGATCGTTTTGTTAGGTTATATCGTTTTGAATTTTCGTAACTCCTTAATTTTAGACTTCAGTACATCTTCAGTTATATGGTAGGTTAGTACAGTGGCGACTAAAGTGTTTGACAAAACTTTGATAATTGTAGACGAATGTCAGTATGACACATGTCAGGAAGAGTATAATAATTTAACAATGACAAGATACAACATCAGAAATACCATTAAACCTAACGAAGAAAATGATTTGTTCATTAAACCAATACGGATGACGAATGACAACAACACTTTAATGATACATTTTTAATCATACCCGTTTGAAGAAGACTGTTGTAAAGCCTGTTAAAGTGAGAAGGAAATGTGTGTGTAGACATGTTTTAATCAGGGCCGAAATTACAAATACCGGTATTTTGGAAAATATTGGAACCGAAACCGTATCTCAACCATTTTTTGGACTTTCTTGAGAACCTTAACCGGAACTGGAACCAATATTTGTTAGGAATGTTCCAATTATATATTTTACTATTTTGTATATTTTAAATGCGAAATGACTTGTATTAAATTTTAGTTTTTTGATGGAGCGAGTGTGTGTTCTATTTTACACTAGAAAGGGTCGATCAAGTTGCTTTTCGATAGAAAATAGAATAGAATCTAGTATGCACTTTGGAGACTTCATTATTCCATATATATCATATATTTGTAAATACAACTTTTTAATTCCAGTTTATTATAAATGTGTCCATTATCTAGAAATAATAACTAAAGTTCAATCAAATTAATTATACAATAAATATTAAAAATGATTTGCTACAGACATGAAACTCATAATAATTCATAATACATTTTAAATTATTGTTTATTTCGTATCATTACTTTATCACTAACGCTTATAATAATTTTTTTTTCTTGTAGATAATCTAAGTATGTAATTATAATTTTATTAAATTTATATAAATTACTGCAAATGTAACTCTCCTATATGGAAAATCTGAATATTTTGAAATTCTGTTAATTCATAAATCTTAACAAGTTTTAATCGCTACAAATTATCAATGTGAAAAATTTATTAATAACGATTAAAATAACATTATTTTTAGATAAGATTCAACGTAAGTATATGTTAAACCACATAAATGATTAACCTAACCATAATTTTAAGTTAATATAATGACACAATAAATGTATATGTGGAAGTACTAAAATTAATTAGTTGAATCTATATAGTTGGAATAACTATAAAATAATAGATAAAAATGCAACTAGAAAATTATAGTTAATTATAAAGAATAGTAGAATTAACCAGTTATCATAGTTGAAATAACTATATTTTGTGATTATCTGCAAAAATAAAACATAAACAATATACAAAAACTAAATGCACGAGGGATCCGGGATCGAATCTAGAAACAGGCACCCCTATACCTAATGTCCTAACGCTGTAACCAACCTAGTTACCTATCATATTGTATGAAACGACACAAGAGTGATTATTAAACATATTGATTTTTTTGGAAAAGTAAATATTTTTATTTTATTATTCAATTTTCGATTTGTCTTTGTGCTTAAGATTTTACAAATAACTAAAAATATAAATAGTATAAGGTCAACCATGTTTATCTATCATAGCAATTCAAAGAGTTTTGTTAAACGTTCTTAACAAAAAAGACATTTTAAAATAATTTGCCAATACTAAATGGATGAGGCTTAAGTTGTAAATTTTAATAGTTATGTATAAAAATCCTTTAACTATCATATTATCACTTATATTTTAAGAAAATGTAACTTGTATCTAACAGAATATTTAGTAACATGTTAATATTTTAATGTTTAACCTCAATACCACATTATTTATTATTTGTTTTATAAGAATATAATAATACTATAATAAAAGAATAAATTATCAATTTATCTTTTTTATCGTGAGTTACGTTATTTCTTCTATCAAACTAGTAATAATGCTTTTCTTGCGAACATTGGACCGTTATCTGTTATTACGAACTGTCAAATTACTCGTATGTTTTTCGGACTCTAAAACATTGTTGAATAACCGTCTCTCAAAATATCGAGTACTTTAAAATACCAAAGACCTTTATTATTTGTTATAACATGTTTGTATCAAATCAGTATTGATTGTTTAACACTCCATATTGGTAGTTATTTTATAACAATTTCTATTTGGATATAATGAGACTGTAAGTTTCAGATATCGGTATGACTAAAATTCATGAATATCAATATATCATATAAAAATTCTACATATTTCAAAATTAATTAAATAATTATTGTTCACAGCCCAACACGGTACGTAATATTTCATTAATTTGTATATAGATTAGGTATATCACGTGATTATAGATTTTGAGCAAATAATTGTCAGTGATGTTTTTTTTTTTCGGAATTATTTTTACAATGGCAATATTTTATGTAAATAAAACTTAGGTTCTTCACTATAATATTAAAACCAATATGTTATGGCAATCATAAAAAATTATTTTTGATTTATGCTCTCGTCGGTTTTTTAATAGTAGTTTAAAGGAATCCAAAATGACCAAATGATAATATGAACATTTGTAAAATAAAAAATATGATTATTCTTTAATAAATTATAACAATATATGAAAATCGATTTTGTCAAAACTGCTGTAACGTAAAATATAAATATTTTCATAATTTGTTTGAGAACTATTGGAATTAAATTACTCTTAATCCCTACTAATATACCGATTTGACTCAATTTTCTTGTAGAAGCTAGTCACAAACTTTTAAATAGAAGCATTTTACACTTTTATGAAAATTGATATTAAACCCAGAAAATAATATATCTAAATAAATGTAAAAAGCACACATTGTTGGGATAACAGTAAATTCATTTATCTAATTAGAATCTGAACAGAATCAGTTTGAAGTTAAATTAGCTCCCCTTGGAATTACTGAATAGTCTGTAATCAAATAAATCATAAATCTTCATAAACCTCGATAATTATTATTAATAAATCTATATATTCAATTAAATTTACTTTTTTTTAGATCAAATACATAAACGTAAATATTATTAGTATTTTTTAAATTTATTGTTAAGAAATTTCGTTTTCATAATTTCTATCAAAAGAAATCTACTTATTTATAAAAATATATATTTTATTTCATTGTTTATTATTATTCTTTACATTTTTGAATGAAAACATACATAGTTAATTTTACATTATAAAATAGTATTTCGATATATATAAATCAAAAATTGGACGAATAGTATATAAGTTATATCCTGTTATTCCATTTTTCTTTTAAATAAACAATTTATAACATATGTGGTGTATAAACGAATAATCTTTACAATATAATTGTGTAAGATACTAAAATATGCAATAAATATGTTTTTAATTATATATCCTTGTATTAAAAAAAGATATACACATCGAATCTGGTTTCACCTACCTATTTCTTAAACAAATATACAAATGCACAAAGTCCTGCTTAAACGTACTTAAATATTTTAAACTCTTAAGTTAAAGTTTGTTGAGTAATGAACCAACATTTTGAGTGCTACTCCATACCATTCCACTCTGCTCATTAAATACAAGTCTGAATTTCGATTTTGATGTATCAAAAAACTCCAAAACATATTTTGCTCCAGAATATAAAATTGAAAATGTGAGTCGTCGTTCAAAAATGTAACTTTTTAAAAATAGTATTTCTAAAGATATTGTTTTGATTCAAATGGAAATTGTGTAAAAAAATATTTTTTATTATTTTAATTGATTTTTAAATAATAAGTGTTATTTGATAAAATATTTACTCAGTATATGTATAGTACCATATCATATTTTACAAATAATAAGTGATTATCCATTGTTCACAGAAATTAGAGGTACGTATTATTTTATACTATTATGGTATTTTATATGAAATATGACCTATTATTTTTGATTTAGAATTTTAAAAAATGTGCTCTTCTTACTTCATTTTTTGGAATAGTAAAAATAATTAAAACTCAATATTCTCGAATTTACAATACAGTAGACTGAATCACTCACTTTAATTTATTTAATATACCTATCATGTTTAAAAATTAATTCATAAAATTATTGTCCACAGAGTCTACAAGTACGTCTTTTTTTAATTTTTTTTTATATTTAAATAGTATTTTGCGTTAAATATGACCTATCAATTTTGATTCAAAAAGAAGAATTTTAAAAAATGAGTGTTTTTTAAATTTTTGAAAAGTAAAAATGCTTCTATCTCGAAATTCTCGAATCTACAATACAGCAAACCGATTCACTCGGTATACCTAATATATTTAAAAAATGATTAATAATTGATTGTCCACAGCTGAACAATGTACGTATAATTTGTTTTATTTTGTGTATCATTATGGTATTTTTCGACAAAAAATATGGAGTGTCAACAGTGTCAACCGATAGAAGTATCTCTAGTCATTCGTATTAATATATTTATAAAAAAAACTGGTTGAATCCATTTTATTTTTAAAATGTATGAATTTTTTAGAAATTGAAATTTATTGTCAAAACAAACAAGTTAAAATTGTTGATATGTTAACTCCTACTGAATATTTTGAAATCACACTTTGATTTATAAACAATTTATAAACACTTTGATTTAATGTATATTTTTATAATATTTTATTAATAATAAAAATTATGGCTTATTTTTTGCAGTAAGACAATATGGTAATTATTATATTTTTCATATTTATAATTAATTAGGTTATTTTAAAAATGCATCCATTATTTAGAAATTAATATTCACAATAGTTTATATGTTATATCATATAATTGTAGTTTTCTTTTAAATTAAATTAGATTATTATAGAATATGTGCAATAAAAACGAATTAATCTTTACAATACAAATGTGTAAAATAAATATATTTAAATTTGAATTCTTTGTAATAAAAATATTAATATATGTATCTAATTTGGTTTCTCCTATCTATTTTTCAAACATTTATGTATATAAATGCATACAGTTCTGAGTCTTATATACATTTTAAGGTTAAATTTTGCTGAGTAATAGACCAACATTTTGTGGGAGTACCTGTACCATTCCATACTGCTCACTAAATATGAGTCTGAATTTCTATTTTGTTTTTATTTAACTGAAAATTATTTAAAACATATATTTTTAAAAATGCTAATTAATTTTTAAATAATCAGTGTTGTTTTGATAAAATAATCACTAGTTTTATAGTATATATAACCTATCATTTTTGAAAAATTATTAAAAAATAATTGTTCATTCTCCACAGTTTTTGATGGTACGTTTTTTTCTTGTATATAATTATGGTATTTTACGTGAATTATGATCTACCATTTTTGATCTGGAAAGACGAAATTTAAAAAATGCGCATTTTTTATTTCATTTTTGAAATAGTAAAAATTCTTTTATTTAGTCATTCTCGAATTTACAATACATCAGATTTATTAACTTATTATAATTTATGTAATATAACTATCATTTTTAAAAATTAATTCATTCAATTATTACCCTCAGGCCTTAAAGGTATGTTTTTTATTTTTTTTTATACATAATTGTGGTATTTTGCGTGAAATATAACTTACCATTTTTGATTTATTGAGGAAAATTTTAAAAATGTGTGTTTTTATTTTATTTTTGGAATACTAAAAATTCTTCTATCTCAACATTCTCAAATCTATAATACAGCCTACCGAATCACTCGCTAAAATGCATCCTGTATCTAATATATCTACCTTTTATATTTAAAAAATAATTAATAAAATGATTGTCCACAGATGTTCCAGGTACATATTTTTTTTTATTTATACATATAATTATAGTATTTTGCGTGAAATATGACCTACCATTCTTGATTTAGAAAGGAATATTTTAAAAAGTGTATTTTTATTGCATTTTTTGGAATACTAAAAATTCTTCTATCTTAACATTCTCAAATCTACGATACACCATACCGAATCACTCAATATAATGTATCATGTATCTATTATACTTACCTATCATATTTAAAATAATAATTTATAAAATGATTGTCCACAGAGATTCCAGGTACAAATTTTTTTTATATATTTATAATTATGGTATTTAACTTGAAATATGGCCTGCCATTTTTGATGTAAAAAGGCGAACTTTAAAAAAATGTTCGTTTTTTATTTAATTTTTTGTAATATTAAAAATTAGTCTTTTTCGTCATTCTCGAATTTACAATACATTAGATGGATTCATTCACTATAATTTATGTTATATACCTATCATTTTTAAAAATGAATTCATAAGATTATTGTCCACAGATATTAAGGGTATGTTTTTTTTTTTTTTTTTATACTTAATTGTGCTATTTTATGTAAAATATAACTTACCATCTTTGATTCAGTGAGGAGAATTTTAAAAATGTGTGTTTTTATTGCATTTTTGGAATACTAAATATTCTTCTATCTCAACATTCTCAAATCTACAATACAGCATACCGAATCATTCACTATAGAATATATGATGTGTCTAATATACCAACCTATCATATTTAAAAAATAATTAATAAAATGATTGTCCACAGATATTCCAGGTACATATTTTTTTTTGTTTATATATAATTATGGTATTTTACTTGAAATATGACCTAATATTCTTGATTTAGAAAGGAGAATTTTAAAATTGTGCGTTTTTTATTTCATTTTTGTAATACTAAAAATAATTAAATCTCAACATTCTCGAATCTATAAGACTACAATACAGCAAACTAAATCACTCACTATTATGTATATAATACACCTATTATTTATAAAAAGTAATAAATAAATGATTGTCCACAGAGGATCAACGTATGTATTGTTTTTTTTTTTTTGGGTAAATTACGTTATTTTTGGTGGAATGTTAACCGATATAGAAGTATCTCTAGTCGTTCGTATTAATACATTTATAAAAACAACTGGTTGATACTATTTTATTTTAAAAATAAATAAATAATTTAGAATTTGATACTTATAGTCAAAACCAATAAGTTAAAATCGTTGATGTTAACTGACTATTTAGTAATCACAATAATTAATAAAACACATTGATTTATTGTATTTTTTTATATTACTTAATCACTAGCAATAATTTTAACCTTTTTTTTCCAGTTCCAGCATTTGGTATTTATTATATTTTTATATTTATAACTGAAAAGTTAATTTAAAAAAATGCATCCATTATTTAGAAATTAAAATGTACCAATTTTTAAATTCTTAAAACCTCTTATTGGCTACTGACTTCTTTGGAAACTTTCTAATTTATTGTAAATTGTTATATACTTTATCATTAACAAATATATTAATTTTTTTCTCGCAGTATTACATGGAAGTAATTATTACATTTTAATTTCGTATTTGATAAATTTAACAAATAATGATGTTTTATAAAAACAAATATTATTTTCTTGCGATCTAAAATTACTTTTTGGTTCTAAACTACAGTGTTTAAAAACTATAGGTTTTATCTTTATTCTTAATAGTAAAATAAATTAGAAATTACTAAAACATAATTTTATATAGGTATCATACATATTGATCAAAAATTTAATACTAATTTTGATGATTCAATATTATAATAGTTGTAACATCAAATACTATTGTTTTTATACACATTCATTAAAGACAAACAGTTTTTAACTAATTAAATAAAATAATTAAACACCTAAATGATTCATGACATTATCGAATATTTTATAATAATTATATTTTTTTTTATTATTATTGTAGTGATTGGGTGTAAGTAATGAGCCATATTTGCTAATGATCAATTAATATTAAGTTTGCAGCTTTGATTTTAAACTGACGGATGTGACAACGTATAAAAATCTCTCAGGCAATAGTAAATCTAAATCAATTGTTTTTATCTCTATAAAGTTATTCAAAAAGCTCAGTGAATAAGCGATGATAGGTATTCTATATATATGTTTAATACAAATGGCTTGCAGTTCAAAGTTATTCTTTACCCTTTTAAGATTTGGATGGTACTTAATGCTTTTTATTACTATGAATTACATACGACAATAATTAGAAATGGTAATATTCAACCGACTTACTCATTTGTTTATACTATGCAAGTATTTGATAATTTTTTTTTCTCTCTTCCATTTAAGTTTGTTAATATTTTAAACTGCTTAAAAGCAAATGATTATTTAAATTTAACTATTAGGCTACCTACCGGTAATTCAATTTATATATACTTTCATTATTTCGCTCAGATTGTAAATAGTAATTATTTATTATTTACGTCTCATAAACGTTCAATCCACATAGGTTAATGTATGTAAATTTCTACAAATTGATATTATATTTGCATAACGACAATATAAAGTAAACTATATTCTTATAATATTGTGATATTATATAGCAGGGGTGGCCAAATTGCGGCTCTCTTCATCGACGTAATCGCGGTTTTATTTACAAAAACCAAAATTGTAATTTTTTTTGCATACATTTATAAAAAAAAAAAATGTTTTTCTTATTATTATTATTATTTTTTAATTTCATATTTCGTAATTTGATATGTTTATCGGATGTTAGCTAACTTTATTAATTTTGTAGTATAAGTACAGATTAGATAATTTGGTGGTTTTTGATATAATTGTATTAATATATGTGGCTCGCGTGTATAGTCATGTTGACCACCCCTGTTATATAGTATCATATTGTATAATATGAGTTATTAATTAGTATGTTTATCGTTTTATTTTTAGGGTTACTCAGTGAGTGCAGTATTTTTATATATATACATATTTAATTTGTTTTATGGAACTTATTAACATATTTTATGAAATTTGTGTCTCATAAATTGTATAGTTAAATATCGGATATGATGTTATCTAATATTATCAATCACCCGGGTAGACATATTTTTCACATCGTACTTCAAATTTTCTTTTGTTTACAATAACATATATAATAATATGTATATTATGTTTATTGTCGACTTTTATTATATCGCTTTTGATGACATGGACCATTATAAAAATAACCAACAATTTTAAAAGGATTATCAATATTTCAAGCATATAGTCCAGTCAATAGGAGGTTTTGCCTTGCAAAAAATACTAAAGTTTTGAAAATTTCGTCTTGGGGCCCTGATTGACCACTAAAAATGCGCCACCCCTCCTTGGTCCTCAACTATTCGCCATCTTGGACTATAGGTGAAATTTTAGGTTAATTTAATAATTTTAAAGATATTGTAAAAAAACGTTAAAAAGTGAAAAACCTCACCTAAAATCCAAGATGGTGTCGGTTGCGGACCTAGGAGGGATGGCGCATTTTTTTTGGTCAATCAGGGCTCAAAGACGAAACTTTTTGCCAAGTTTAAAAACTTAAGTATTTTTTGTAAGGCAACGCGTTTTTTGGAGCCGTAATGACTGCATTAACATATTATTCCTTTTGATTTAAAATTGATTTTTAATACCATTTCAATAAATGTGTGTGTTTTTAATTTTATGTTTGATTATACGTTACCCTCAGATACAAATTATATCATATTAAAATTATAATTTATTGATTTTATTTTATTATTTAGAAGAAATAGTTCTGAGTATGTATATTCTAACTTAATTGTGCGTAAAATATATTTAAAAGTTTTGAGTTGCAAATTCTAATAAATATTTTTATATATATTTTAATAACAATTGTTGGTGGATAGTGAATTACATTCTCAAGATTTTTTTCATTAAGTGTTAAAATATTTAGAAAATTTTATTATTATTAGAAATCATTAGTAAAATAATTTTATGAAAATTTCAAGAAGTTATGATTATTAATTTTTGAATTAAACTAAAAAGCAAAATTGATTTTGTCAAATAATGCTACTCCATTAAAATGTTTGTTTTTCTTAAATCTTTTATGTGTTTTTCCGATTATACGATTATTTGGAAAATTATTGGAAAACTTTACATTAAACCCTAATAAAAAAGCTAATTATACAAACTTTTCTACCAGAAGTCTTCCTTAAAATTGTAAATCGATGTATTTGAAGTACAATAAAACGTTAAAAATCCAAAATTTAATTCGATGAGTCTACCAGATTTTATATATTTTTTATTAGGATTATATCAAAGAAATACATACTAGAAACATCTAAACGTGAAATTAGTAGAATTTAGATTATTTATGATAATTCCTATATTTCCTGTGAGTTGTCACTGCCATATATATATATATATATATACATAGTTACATACTTAGGCAAGATTTATTTAGAAGGTTTGGTATTATTTATATTAGATGATATAATTAATTCGTTTTGAAATGTATGAATTACTGAATCTACAAATAAAATTAAGTAGTCGTGTAATAATATAGACTAAAAATTCAATTAAATTTATATTTTTAAATAGTAGTAATGGTATGCATTTTAAAATGTATTATGATTTTTCATTTTTTAAATATTTCATAAAAAAATTAGAGATTTGATGCAACATCAAACTAAATTGTAAAAAGAAAAATCTGTCATTATCATTAGTATTATGCCGTCATGCCTTTATAAACACATACAATATAAATACAAAGAAGTGTAAATAAATACTGATGAATTACCTATATTTTATTCGCATATAAATATTTTGTTAATATTATCCCATCTTTTAATTTTCTTGATATTTTTAGTTACATTTCTCACGCTACGCATTTAAAATAATTACAACATTAAATTAGAGATAAATATAATAATGTAGCTAATTTTTACAGACCTTGCAAAAAAATACATAGAACAATTCCCCAGTATGTATTATTGTGTACCAATATTAATTATAAATTCTAATATTTTACCTATCTGTGTAGTATTTAATAACTGTGTTCTGTTATAATTTGTATTGTATTAACTAAGTAATAATTAAGTATTATATTTATATACAAATAATTTAGTTTAGTGTTGGCTTCTGGGTACGCCGTAAAACATTGTCCCCATACAATGGATAAATAATATTATTTGTAAACAAACATGTAAATAATTCGTTGGAAATGATCAACTAATATTATACTGATTAATTTTGCAGAGCTGTATGGTAATAGGATAAAACGTGTGAACAAATTCTGTGCTTATCAGAATCGAAAAAAAAAAATTCGTGGAACCTTTTATACTTCGATTTTCACTGTAATTGATACGAGGTTTTCAGCGTCTACAAGTCAAGTTCGGCCATGAATGTTATGGATGTTAATATAACCTTCTTTAAAAAAAAAAAAAATTATTAATATTTATTAATAATAAAATAGACAAGGTTATATTTATTTTTAATTTAAGTTATTAATTTTAATTTATATTTTAGTACCTATATTCATATTATTCTGTATAAAAACTAAACATTTTACATGTTTACAATAACGAAAAGTTTAATGTATCAATGAATCGAATTAATAATTAATTATTTTTGTAAAGATTGCGATAATAAAATATAATATGAACATCTAGCATTATGTTGTATTTCAATAATTAAATTGGATTGAAGAACAAAAACAGACCTAAGGAAATTTATTTATTATTACATGAAAAACAAAACCTATTTTTGATAGAATACATTTTTATTTTGGCATTTTATGTCTTTGCTTTGGCACATTAAAATAAAAAACTGTCACGAAAAAGTATCCACGAAAAGCGTTACTTAATTTCAACGTATACCACGTTTGCTATGGATACTATGGTTGCCATGAACACCCCAGGTTAGATGTATATGTATATATATATATTAGAAATATGACGTGTGTTGACGGTGTCTTCACGAGAAACGTATCCAATGTACAAACGCTTGCTTATGTATCCAACTTTACACACCACCGACCACTACTTAGCGTTACGTCTCCTAATAATGTAACTTGTTAACATATAAATTAAAATAATGTTATAACAGCAACAATCGTTATTATTTCACTTTACGTTATAGAATATACGTTCCTACCTATACGTCATATGACGTATACCAACTCCTCGAGAAGTAAGAAGTTATTTAACATGGCGCACTAATGGACAATTTCACAAGTGTAATGAGTTAGAAAAAACTGAATATAAGATATTAGAATTAATGTATGAAGTTGTATTTAAAATATTGTTAATTCTTATTGTATATCTTTAACTCATCACTTTGCAAGAATGAGTATGAGAGTTTTTTTTGTAATTTATACTTACCTATATTAATAATTAAAATAAATATTTTTTAATATAGGTCCGATATGGAAAATAAGCAACTACACTATTCACTCAATATATTGCACAAATATACGTCATTCTCCCTTTCTGATCTATTTATTGCTATAGTGAATTCTATAAATAATATAATGTTCACTTAATGATCCCTCTTCACGTATTCATTAATTTTTATTTCATTTTATACGATATATTATGTACAAGCAATTTGATTTGTTTATATATTTTTCTTGCTCCTTAAAATACGCTTGTAACTTTCTTGTATATTTAAAATATAGTTGGAATTTACCTATTCTCCAATAAACAATTATTAGCCGTAAAACTGGTCATCAAAATGTTTTACGTACCTGCAGTCTTAGCTATACCGTATACTGGCCAACAGATCTAATACATTGTGTATATGTGCGATGTAAAGTAATATATTATACCTATAGTTCAATCAGTAGCGGATGGGATCTCCGAATAAATACTGATGAAGTATGTAATAAGTATGTTATAGTGTGTATTTATGCAAATGCGATAAATGCATGGTTTTGTACCGGGTACAAAACAATAATCGATCGTAAAGTTGATCACAAAGAATACATCACACGTATAAAATACCTCAATACCTGCCCACCTACCATTCCTTGTATGCGTGTGAAACAGAAATTACAATGAAAAATTTTACTATTTTACACCTCTGCATTTTGGACATATATTTATATTGAAAATATAAAAACTGATCGACTGAACTAAAGTTTAAAATATAAATTAAATCTTATACCGTTGAAATTCGTTTTAGTCTTTAAAAGTTTATATCAAAATCATATAAATACATATATGTTATATCAATTTTTAACAAAGCAAGTCTTGATATATTATATACCTATTAAGTGAGTAATACTATTGATACAATTAGGTATATCATTTTTACCTCACGCACGTTTTGCCCAGCATAGGCCCTATGTTATAAGGAGGGAAGTAAGTGTGTAATGTGAGCTGTTTATTATTCTGTTGGTCAAGTTAAAAATATATCATATTATTTATATAATAATATGTATAAATAAAAATATAATTAAATTTGTTATTTTACGTCTTGGGCATAGTGAAAAAATGATGACGTATTTTCGCCTTTTGGGTTTATGACTAGAGAGATCAGGAATATAACATACATCTGTGTTATTCACGTAATCTAGGATTTTTATTGACATTTAGTAATTTATTATATTTTTTACCTTATCTATTCATTACCATTTGTTTTAATAAGAATATCATAAACAGTAATTTATATACGATTTTACGGAAACCGATCGTCTTACGGGTTTCACGACGAGTGTTCAAAATTAAACACCGATAGTTGTTAAAGAAATTTTTGAAAAAATAAAAGTTTTCAATTATTTCCTCCTCAGTAAACGAACTAACCTTAGATCCGAGGATCCGAGGTGACCCAAAACTACAGGTCCTCTTCACCACCATTCGGCATCGTCAAGGCATCGTATAGGCGAGTACGCCTAAGTCAGTGGCGTGAAAAATCTGAAATTTTCAAAAATGTCACGTGGTGGGTATGTGGGTATAGTTATAAAATTTAAAAAACTTCAAAAAGCTCAAAAGCCTTAACCTTTATTTAACGGGCCAAAAGCCGATCTCTTAAAAATGATAAGAAAAAGAAAAAAGGAACATAACAAATAGTATCTAATACCAACTGAAAAAAATATAAATATGTTAAATAATAGTTTAATATCAATTCATGTGCCAGACTGTCAGCCTGTACTAAAATACATGAATTATAAATTTCTTATTTAGAATTAATAACGGTTTTCAATGATATAGATGAACTTAAGTTGTTCATCCACGATGACTTACAGAGTATTATTGATTTATATAATTCACAGAATAGATTACATTATTATATATATAAAAAAATAAACTATTAAAACTAATAAAACTAATAAAAAATATCGTATTATTTATAAGATAATTCTTACTTGATATACTTTAATTGAATTAGAAATATTAATATTTTTCATATTGGAATAATAACAATGATTTCTTTGTCAATATAACATTTTAGTTAAAAAAAAAAAATATTCAAAAATATAAAGTAAACTTTCTTTAGATTTTTTCAACACAATTATCCATTAATGGTAGATGGAGTGATTGGCGGAGTAGTGTTCGCTAACTTAGACGCTATTCAGAAATATAGTGAACTACTCAAATAAATCACCATCGCAGGAGGTAGATAGAACATTGAAAACTGTTCCAAGAAATCCTCCAGATTTGAATAAAGGCTGCCTGCTTACTTTTCATATAGTTTTCAGAAATTTAATAAGTTAGGTGATTTACCTTAGTTTTTTTTTTATCCAGTTCCGTACATGTTGTACCCATCTGATTCCGATTTGCCCCAAGTAACATAAATTGTTCTTGGGAAGTTAAATGTGTTTTACTTATTGCATGTTTTGATGCTTTACGATCAAAATTTTTCATAACTGAAATACCATCACTTCCCTATGTTTTTTCTCCCCGAAACAGTAAACAATAATAACAAAATAATTTACCTAGATTTTTACTTCCAGCTAACCACGCATATTTTGTGTACCATGATATTTGAAATTTTCGTATTGTTTTCCCATCAACCGTTTCCAAACTTAAACGTGGTGTTGGTTTTTTCGTTTTTAATTGAAGTTTATGTTCGAAAGAGTAGTTATGAATTCCTACTTTTAAAATTTCACTTATTATATCTGAACACTCCATATTATTAAATTTAAAACACTTCGCGTTCCAACGAGAAACAACAACTAGGTACCTAAATAGTTTAAAATATGTTTAAAAGATTCATCAATTTAAATATAAAATATAAATTATTAAAAATACACTGCTATTAAAATTAAATACGTATTATGCTATTATTATTACTGCTTACTGTATAAATACGAATAAGAAAATAATTATTACTATATTATATCATTATCTTATCGTCATGTGGGTATATTTATAAATATACCATAACGATACATTCGTGAGACATGTCTCCATTAACTCAATGCGCACGATACCCCTCCTTCAAGAACCCACCACACCGCATGTTCTAAAGTATGAGACACTATTCACATTGTCTATATATCTAGCAAATAACATAATTATTGACTATTGTCTTGTTTTGACCCGACAGCGTCTATTTAAATCTGTTTATGCATGTATATTTTATATTTTATAATTTTTAGAATAATTATAAACTAAAATATCGTCTATAATAAAAATACAAATTTGAAATTACAATACATTTTAATTTTTTAAAAACTTTAGGTATATTTTAATACGATTATAAAACACAAATTGACGAATCATTTTTAATGGGTAGACAATGTCTCTTTGTCTCATAGGTAGCTTCGCCACTGGTTACTACCAATCTCCGGAAAAAAATACTACCTTGTAGCACCTATTGTCAGGATTATTTTAAAAATAATACTTATTGAAATATTTAATGTAATGTCATAAAATCATTGTGTGCCAAATATGGTACAACAAGTAAATAATTGAAATTTTACAAGTTTTTTTATAGCATCTAAAATGTAACCAAAACAATTTTATCGTCAAGTTTAGAATTCAAAATAATTCTTAAACTATTCTATGTGTATCAATATATTAAAAACATATAAACATATTTTGAGTGCACGTTTTACCGAAACGGTATAAATCAACATATTTTTTCTGTTTTCGTTATCGATTGTGGCACAAATAAAAATTTTACTATTTTGATTATGTCGTTGTGCCATTTTGATCACCGACTAAAATTTAAATCAACTATTAGAGGTAATTTAACTTGAATATTATTTTAAACATTTTTTCAATTAGCTTGATGATTATTACAATAAGTACATATTTTTTAGAAAAAAATAAAAAGTTATGCACGAAAGGGATAAAATAAACCTATGTCTACTTGGAATAATATTATGCTTACAACTCTTTTTTAAAGGTATGTAGTACTCGCACATTGAATTTAGCAATATCTTGTCAAATACAAATAGTAGTTCATTATTCCATGAATGTAATAATAACAATTTCATATAACTAAATTGTTTAAATTCTTTTTTAGGTTCACTGTTATTTGCCACTATAGAAGAAATAGAAATGAAATACTTTTTAAACTGAATAGCTTTGATAAATTGTTCCATTCGACAGAGTTCACGTCTGATAATTTTTTTTGCATTTTTTTTTTTACCTAACTTAAACTTAAAAGTTGCATAGCAAAAGTTTTAAAACTATTGGATTGATTCATCATCTTTTTGAATCATATATTTTTTAAGGAGATGCGCTGTAATTAACATAATAATTAATCGAAAACGTTTGAAATGGTATATAATTATATATATTTACAAAAAAAGTACATTAACACATAAAAAACACAAAAATCTTATTATATAAAACGAATATTGTAGCTATAAAATAAAATACATCATGTTCGTAAATTGCCTACACAAAGCGCCGTCTTATCTTTATTACGTGCTGTGATAATCTGTGGACATCGTTTATAAGATTCACTATTCACGGATATAAGGGTGAGTCGCTTATTATTATTAGTATAGTCAAAATATCTGAAACTTTAAGGAATACATCGTTTAATGTAGTCCAACCAATCATATTTTCTGTTAGATAAACACCAATAACTTTAGGACATTTTTGTTCCTAACGAATATCAACCATTACATCAACAGTGTCTGCACCGCCAACTCCAATACACAAGCCACCATTCCACCGCCATTTGGTGTATGGGAGTCAGTACCAATCATCAATAACCCAAGAAAAGCATTGTTTTCCAGAATAATTTGATGAATAATTCCAGATCCTGAATGCCAAAATCAAACTCCATATTTTGCTCAAGCGGTTTTCAAATAGTTGTAAACTTCTTCATTAATTTCTTTAGCCCTTTTAAAGTCCTCAACTCCACCTACTTGAACTTCAATTAAATGATGACAGTGAATCGTGGAAGGAACAGCAACCTTTGGCAAACCTGATGATATAAATTGCAACATAGCCATTTGAGCAGTAGCATCTTGCATTGCCACACGATCAGGCCTTAATTTTTAGTAAGATATGCCACGCTCGATATCTTGATTAACAGGATCATTCAAATGAGAATAAAACACTTTTTCTGCCAAAGACAATGGCTTTCCTAATCTATCGGCAACAATTTTGATACGCTCTCTAGGGTTTCGTATGGCAGGGGATTGGTGTCAAACTTGCTCATAGCTACTTTGCATGCACCAAATACGACTGGAGATGAGTGGAAACATCTCTGCTGGATTACAGCGGATACCAGTTTGTATGCCATAGTGTAAAATTCGTTGACTGTTTGCAAACTGAACTGATGATGAATGGAAAACGGATTGATCTTTGAGCTCAAGGTATGATCGATTATTCGAACGCGATCACCACTTAACAAATTAAAAGCAAAACAATAATATGAATAAATAATAATAATACTGATTGTTCTATGCAGTCAGAACGGTTTTTGACAAATTTGGAGGATAGGGTATTGCTGTCGGACGGATACTACAGCACTACTCAGTGATACAAAAAACAAGAACAGAATATGTCATTCGACGCACTCTTTGTAATAATAAAACTGTTATAATAAACTGTGCGACCGAAAAGAATATTATTATTATTATTATTATTATTATGTATTTCAATAACATATATATTTTATTAAATTGTCAATATTAGAAGCCAGCAGCAATAGATGTGTATAGTTTATATATTGAAAATACATTTAATTAAAATATTAAAAAATAATGGTATTAAATAATAAATTAAAAACAAGTTAGGAAATCTCACTCTGTGAACATTCTAAATCCCCAGTTTCTAAATGTATTTTTATAAAACAGTATAAATTGTAATCCCGTTTACAATTTAAAACAATTTTGCAGATAACCTTTATATTTGAGTAGGTATCGATTTTTTAATATTGAATTGTATGAATCTGTAATAAAATACCTACTCATATTTTAATAATTTTCAGTAACCAAAATATATTATAATGTATCTAAACTTATGTTTAGAATCTAAATCGGCGATTGCACAACATAGAAATCAAATAGGTTAATTTTTCTTGTACATGCAAAAATAATATAGTTTCTTCTTTTTTCTAAAAAAACGTATTAAAAACATACTATAATGTACATATAAATGCGATTTATTTTTAACGTCCAAAGAAAATAATGAAGGTGAAAAATTATACGTAGCTACCCAACAAAATATTATTTCTTGTTTATACAATATAATAACAATGATATGTATAAATACTGGATTTATACTAAATAATGTATTGTTATTTTAAAAAATATAGGTTAGGTTAAATATTGTGAATATTTACAGTACGATGAACTATGTCTCTATTACACTACTCGGTTTGTCCTGCGTATTCTACAGACAATTAGACTTCGTTTATACGTAATAATGATAATACAGTATGATGTCTATTTGAATTGTTTCAATATACTATCTGGAGGTGATTTAACTTGGCACTCGTTGTCAATATAACGTTAGTCAAAAACATAATAACATACAACTAGCTAAATGGATATTTCTAGTTAAAAGTCTTTTGATGAACAACGTTATATAATAATTAATTATGTTTTGATTGAAGATTTTAAACCGTTTAAAAGTATATTTAGTAGAGATGGACCGCTTGTATGTTGTCAAAGCATGTTCGTACAGGATCAGGCATGTATACAGGAGGTATACGCAATAGGTAAAAATATTTTATTTTTTCGACATTGTTTCATTGTGTACAGTTTTAACCCTTCGTTAGGCGCGTGGTCTACAATTGTAGACCAGCTATAAATATTGACAATTTTAGTATTTATAAATAACTTGTAGTGCCTTGTACTTTATATTAGCTGATGTTTATCTTTACTACTATGTAATCAGTATCACCGTGACCGTTGACGAGCGTTGTGTAACGAAACATATCAACAATATTATGAGTGGTCTATTACTGTAGACCACGTGACTTACTAAGTTATATTTTTTATAAAATTGTAAAATTCTTGTTTTTTTATTTGTAATTAGGTTCATTTGTTTTTAATATTTTTAATTTCAACGAACCATAAAGAGTAAGTAAAAATATATGTATACGTAAACATTTTAATGCATTTTAAATAATAATAATTATTATAGATAAAATAAGTCTTCACAAAAAGAAAGACGCGTGGATTCAACGCTTGACTCATCTATTGTTGAAAAATGGCTTAATGAGTTGTTAAGTTGTGATGAGTGAAGCAGATGATGAAAGTGACAATGAAGAAATTGATATTACTTAAAAAAGTGATCACGAATCAGAATCGGAGTAGGAATTTTCGGGAAATGAAACAAATGAAAATGTAAGTGACGTTCAGAATAATAACTTTTATTTGGGAAAAGACAAAACCACCAAATGGAAGAAAAATAAGCCAAATATGCAAATTCGAGTACGTTCCCATAATATTATTACACATTCACCTGGTACTAAACAAAATGCACGTAATGCCAAATTTGAAATTGATTGTTTAAAATTATTTATAAATGAGAATGTAATTCGTTTAATCACCATTTCGACAAATATATACATTGAAAGTATAAAAGCAAATTTTCAACGTGAATCTGACGCTAGATTGAGAGAGAAATTAATGTGTTTATTGGAAATTTATTTTTGATTGGGTCTTTAAGATCTGCGAGAAAAAATACTCATCAAATTTGGGATAGTTCTAGAGGTAGTGGAGTTAAAGCATGTTATTTAGCAATGAGTGAAAAACGTTTCAGATTTTTAGTTAGATGTATCCGTTTTGATGACGTAAATAATAGAAATGAAAGAAGAGAAATCGACAAATTAGCACCTATAAGAGAAGTATTTGAATACTTTATTGCGATTGTATTTATTGTATTTATATGAATACTAGCTAAGTGTTAATAGTGTTTAGGTAATATAGGTATAGACGTAGGTCCATTTTCCATGCTACAAACATAGCATGGATAGAGTGATCAAACGTACCGTTTAAAACGAGATTGTCCTTTTTATTGATCAACGTGTCCCGTTGTCCAGACAAACTTTGAAAGGGACGTTTTTTATCCCGTTTTTACATATTATTACATTATATTTTTAAAATAAATCGATCCATGGAACAAATCTAAAATAGTTTTATAATCAAATTTATAAATAACAGATAACAGTTTCGTGAAACAAGAATCAAGGACCGATGCTAATGAGCAATACAATTTTCCTAATTATTTAAAAAAAATTGTTTTAGTTTTGAAATGCAACATTATTGTGTTGATTAATGATGATAAAAAAATAAATATTCCTAAACATTCGAACACTTTTATTATTTAGTTTAGCTTAACTAACTCAAAAGGGTAAAGTAACAATAATATTTTTTTTTATGATGGGGGGGGGGGGTGTAACAACTGTCCTATTTGGCATTTTTTAATTTTTTTAAAATAGTAATCCTAATGTAGGACATAGGTACATATTTAGAGAAATCAAATTAAATAATTATATTAGATTGGTATACCTAATACAGAAATTTCCACATTATAGACATTTTAATTATTTTTTCTATTTTTATTGATACCTTAAGTTTATTACATCGTGAGCCGTGGTGGCATTTAATCTTTTCTACGTTGTACAACCGGTTATTACTTTGTTTCATTTGAAACAAAGTCACATACTCACGTATGACACATGTATGTTATTATTATTTTATTTTTAAAAGAAAGGTTATTCCTCAAAAATCAATGGTATAACTAACTTTTTGTTATTTAAAAAAAAATATTCATGAATACATTAAACTTTTAGAGCAGGTGTATTATTATTATATTATTTATAGACGATGATATTTTTAAATCTAATTTTTTCGATAAAAATAAATTTAACCTACTATACTACTAATGTATGTTATATAAATTCAATATAATATAATATTATATATTATATAATTATAAACCCTTATTGTGAAACCCATACGTCGATTGGTTATCGACATTTCGTATATATATTACTGTATATATAGGTAATATTTTTGTAAAACACCTATACTACAATATTCAAACTATGTTAAGAAAATAGATAAAAAAAGTACAAATAGTGATTTTACTCATAAATATGGTTTCTAATAATTAAAAAAATAAATAATGACAATAAAATTACTTATTGTATTATTGTTAAGAAAATTATAAAATTTTACTATTATAATAAAAAAATATATATGTATATTTAAAAATTTAAGATTTTATAATATAAATGAGTTAAAAAAAAAATTGGGTAAATCGTAAATATGGTTAATGCTGTATGTACAGTATAGTAGGTATAAAAAATAATATTGGGCTCCTACAATAATAACTATATTAAATTTGAATTCGATGATATTTCATAGTGTTTGAAAAACGTTTTTGATGTAAAATTCAAGGGGAACGCGATTCTTTTCGACTAAATTTTATACGGTAAATATTTATTTAGATGATTTATCTATATTTATAAATCACTCAATACTACTTATTGTTTTATTTTAAAATTGTTACTAAATATTTGATAAGAAATGCGATTAAATAATTATTATTCATACATTTGCTACCATTGCACACGTCTAAACCATCGATAGAAACTTACTGAAAATTCGTCAATACCGAATTCAGTGAAAGTAAACCGAATGGGAAATATAATAACAATACACGTGATAAGGTTAAATTATCCGAACGCCCAAGTAGATTAATCAAAAGGCTTATACAATTATACGTCATTATCTGTCTATATTTGAAACAGATAATGTTCGAATTATGTATAGTTTTTCTTTCGAGTAATCGAGGTTTTCGCATGGGAATGCTATTTATCTTCACATATCAATATTTTCGACATATCGAGGTCCCATTGTATTTAAAAAAAAAAAAAGGCTAGGGAAACTTTTACATTGTTAATAATGGATAATGTCTTATACGCATTAGCTGTAAACAAGATAATTGAGTTGGGTTAAATAAAGTTTACGGCATTTGAGTTTTTAAATTTTATAAACTGTGCCCATGTGTCCAACACATGACATTTTTGAAAATTTCAGATTATTCACGCCAACTACTTAGCTGTAGTTTTCTACGGCGCCACAACAATACCGAATGGTGATGAAAAGGATTTGCGGTTTCGGATCTCCTTGGGTTTAAGGTTGATTGGTTTAGTGAGGAGAAAAATTATTTGAAACTTTATTATTCAGAAATTTCATTGACGGTTTCGGTGTTTAATTTTGGACCCTCATCGTGAAACCCGTAAGTGACAAAAGTTGTATATTACTATTTTATGTTTTTATACAAAATTATACATATTGTAAAATATTATCATAATAATAATGTTAATATATATGTATGCTAATATTTTAAATAATTTTCTATATTTTATTTTACAACATTTTAGGCAACTTATATTTATTTACAACGTTTGGTTTTAAAACAAGTAGTTGGGGGCTGGAGCCCTTTTTTAGTTCACGTTATTTTAATCAAATTAGATTTATACCAATGTATGTATAATAACAGTTTCCATAATAAACATGATTCATCAGCATTATACATTTGTTCCGGGTCCAAATTATATTCATTTATGACTCATTATTAAAACAATTTATTTATAATTATTATATATTTTAACACTTTTTAATGGCATTAAATGATAATAATATAATATATCATATTATTGACCTTATCTATGCATTACTATTTGTTTTATTAGCAATGTTACTATTTTAATATTTATATTTGTTTAATTGACCTACTTTGAATATTGTTTTTTAAAAAAAAATATATAAATGTGTATACATGTGTTTTACAAGATTATTACAAACACTAATATATATACGATGTATCGGAAACCGATCGACTTAAGGGTTTCACGATGAGGGTCCAAAATTAACACCGAAAGCCGTCAATGAAATTCTGAATAATAAAAGTTTCAAATAATCTTCTCCTCACTAACCAATCAACCTTATACCCAAGGAGATCCGAAACCGCAAATCCTTTTTATCACCATTCGGTATTGGTTGTGGCGCCGTAGAGAATTACACCTAAGTAGGTGGCGTGAAAAATCTGAAATTTTCAAAAATGTCATGTGTTTGGCACGTGGGCACAGTTATAAAATTTAAAAATCTCTAAAAACTCAAAAGCCGTAAACTTTATTTAACCCAGTTCAATTATCTTGTTTACGGCTAATGCGTATAAGACCATTATCCATTATTAACAATGTAAAAGTTTCCCTAGCCTTTTTATTTTTTAATACAATGGAACCTCAATAAGTCGAAAATATTAATATGTGAAAATATATTATTCAGAAATTTCATTGACGGCTTCGGTGTTTAACCCGTAAGTCGATCGGTTTCCGATACATCGTATATATATTAGTGTTTGTAATATCTTGTAACACACATGTTAACACATTTGTATATTTTTTTTAAAGCATATTCAAACTAGTAAATCCTCAAAGATGAAGTATATTTTTAGTAGGTTGCGGCCCAAAATAAGTTTGGCCGCCCCTGGTATAGAAGATTTAAATAAAATTATGGAAATCTACATAAATATCATGATTAATCTCGTGTAATTCACATGTATTTTGTTCAATAACCATTAAGTTGTATTTACATGTTTATCTATATAATGATTAAATATTCTATTTTCATATTAATCTAATATTTAACTATTATTTTTGCTATCTGAACTCAACAATGACAATACATATGTCGTTTATGTATATATGTGGGCATCCATATCGTGTTATTGTATCTTTCACGAAATGGAAACGCGATTTTTCCACTACACGTAATTATAATTACATACTACGGATTAAAATCTTTAAGTTGATTATTTTTCCAAAACATTAATAAATCGAGTACCTTTGTTACCGTGTTTATATGATGCAGCAGTTAGTGCGCATGAGTTATTCCGAGAGTTATGCGTATATAAACGCATTTTAGTTCGTATTAGACAGATAGGCAATTATTATTTAATTCGATTCATCAAATGAATTCAAATCAACTTAACTCTTACTCCGGGATTAAGAAATGCTTATAAACGCTTTATGTGAATTAATATTTTAGTGGTTATTTTAAAATGTCATTTTATAAGGCCTGAAATAAAAAACATTTGTATTATTATTTAATTTTATTAAACATCTATTGATATTTAGGTGCATATAACCAAAACCCCGCACCCTAATGCAAATTATCTCAATACACATTAAGTTAATGAGCATTAACTGCTGCATATAAACGTAGTAAGTAGGGTCGAATTTTAAATAAAAAACGTTTTTAAAACTATGAATACAATCGAATTCAAATTTAATATTGTTATTATTGCAGAAGCCCAATATTGATACCTACCATATCCTACCTACAGCATTAACCATTTATGATTTACCCAATTTTTTTTTTAACTCAATAATATGATAAAATCTCCAATTTTCAAATATACAAATATATTTTTTTACTTTAATAGAAAAATTTTCTAATTTTATAACAATAATACAATAAGTTATTATGTCGTCATTTATTATTTTAAATATTTATAAACCATATTTATATTATGAGTAAATCACTATTTATACTATTTTCTTAACCTAGTTTTGAGTATTGTTATGCTAAAAAATACTGTTTTGTCGACAGCGTGTGTTAAAAGAACTTAAAAAGGGTTAAGTATATTTCAATATATTGCTTAATGCGAAAAAAGACAAATAATGAATCATTTTTTGTTGCTTTAGTATATTTGTTGTACCATATTATTTCATCATTGTTTATTTTTAATGATTGTATTGTGGGTTAAGAGAGAATAGCTTATAAATGAAGTCGAGAAGTACCCTATTCTTATTATCATATCGTTATTTAACGTTCACATAAATTTATTTTTTCGTACATAACAATTAATTGAAATGAATTATTTATAACTTATACAATCGCAGTACTTTCAATTTTGATTATTTCAGCGACTGCATTTAATGAATATATCAATGATTTTAACGGTATGATCATATTATTTATTGTTTTTATTTTAATTATTATTGTATTGCTATTCAAACTGAACTATACCATTTCTTGCATTTTATGTTTTCTCAGACGATTTAACAAATTGTCCTGAATTGAGCGTAGGCAGATGCTGTAAAATTTATTATATGTATTTATTTTTCGTTGTATTATATATATATATATAAATATGATGGTTTGTATATTCCGTTATAATTTATCTAGAAACTAAAACCAATTATTCATACCAATTTTCTATTAAACTAGAGAACAATATAAATTACATCATATCTTTTTTTAATTTTACAACAAGAATATTAATAATATATATATATATATATAAGTAATAATTTGTTAGCTTGAAGGTTTATTAAAAAATTGTATTGTTTATGATAGAAAAAAATGTTAAATCTGCTCTACCATAAAATTTAAATATACCGAGTAAATAAAGTTTTAGTATATAAATAGTTATTATTTATCACTAATAAAATATAACACACAATATTCTTTTGACACATTGTAATTGTCATTTTAGAAAGATATATATATTAAAGTTACATATAAACTATAAATTTAATATTTTTTCCCCACAATAATTTAGAATAAAATAAATTTAATTTATACAAATATTAAAATGTATACAAAAGAATTGGGGTGAATGTTGAATCGTATGGATATGTCCTATTAAATCTATCAATGCGATTTTAGAGTCTATTACAGGGGAGGGATGGCCAAAACGTGAGGCTCGCATCTTATCATAACATTTTTAATATGAAATCATATAATTTATATATAAATTATATGATAAGGGGCCGCATATAAAGGAGGATATTTTCATAAAAATAAAAAAAAAATATCAAATATTATAAATATTAATATATTTTAATATAAAATATGAAAATTATATAATAGTATGATTTTTTTTTATTTAATTTATATTTAATGTAAACATAATTATATCATAATAATACTATATTACTCTAAATTATTTTTTCAGCCGATTGCAAATGTAATATTTTTTAACTTATAATTAGTAAATAAATGGAAATTTAAATGATTTTAATATTTAGAATTAAAAGGTTGATATATTATTAAATTATGTACTTTTAGATGATGGTTGAGTTTACTCACCATTATTCTAAATAATAAATTTATAAAACTATAAATACTAAAACTAATGTTGATTGGTGATTCTCATTTTCAATTCAATTTGTCGTATTCTTATATTTAAAATTGTTATAGCTATAAGAAAAATATATTAAGATGTGTGTGTGTGTGTTTGTCTATAAACAATTATTAGTAAAAAGTCTTCTAGAATCTTAAACTTTAATTGTAGTTTATGATAATAAATTGAACCTAGCAGCTACTTCTAAACATTTAAAAAATCTAGTATGTATGAAATTAATCGGTGAACAAAAAAAAAAAATAATATGGAATACTTAATAGAAATCCAATTTTTGACAAAAATTGATAAAAATAAAAATAAACAACCATAAAGACACATGGAATACTGAACTAGTGTTTATAATAATATTTTTTTATACATTTTTTGAAATATTTTGAACTTATTGAATGATATATTTCATTCAATTTTTTTCAATAAATAAAATTAATTGAGACAAAAGTCTTAGAAAATATAATACGATTCTTAATATGCTCTAAGTAGCTTTAAGTTATCTCATATCTTTTTTACAATTTTTATAAGATTATATTAGTTTAAAATCAACCATATAACACATTATTGATTGCATTTTATTTAAAGTTGCTAAAATAATTGATTTATATTTTACATTCAAAACATTGTGCATTTATGTAACACTTTGATAGAATTGCAAATATAGAATTGTAAAATAAATCACAAAATATTCGGAGAATCATTGTATGTTAAGCTCTTCGTTTGGATGGTTAAAACAATATTAGTTTATTTAATATTTTTAAACTAAATATAAATTATCAATTTTTGATGTTATAGTAATACAATATAATAATTTAATATTATTAAATTTAACAGATATTCTAACGAATATTGCTCAAGTTGATGGTAAGTCATTATATGTTACGGGGTAGTACTTTAATAAACTTCTTTGATGAATGTTAGACTCGGTTATAAGCATAAAATATTATAATCTAAAAACAAAATAAACTATTTTAGTTTTAAATGTTTGATTACTTCAGTTTTATTGAATGACACCATGGAAGGGAAATAGTGTTAGATAAGTTGTAGTCACTGAGTTTATTTTTTAAGTAAGTCTGAATGATGACTTACATTATTGAAGGATGGTACATTTTGTTGGAGATTATAAATGTAGCTACACCATCCGATTCGGTTTGTTCTTTGACCAACCACAATATGTATAAGGACGCGGTCAAATAAATTGCGCC
>NC_040879.1:15213109-15274347 GCF_003676215.2 Rhopalosiphum maidis
TTAAATTTGTCTATTGAATCAAGTCTTGTTATTCAGTGGTTGAATTGGTCGAGAGAATAATAGACTTGGTTGTCAAAATGAATACCGAAAATCATTAATAAAATTTCCGCGTACCAATATATAGGGAGAAGAAGTGATTATAAATTTGTTTCAATAGTCCTTCATTTAATGACCTTAAAATTAACCATATTTTTTTTTTTTAAACTCATGCATTGATCTCACTGACTTATTTAATTTAAACACTCACCGCTTGAACGATATTAAAGCTGATTTCATAGCGTCGTCAGACAAATAAATTCCTTTCGGAGTTCCTGTAGTACAACTCGAACATATAATAGCACATGGGCCAATTGGATTTTTTGTATTTATCGGACGGGCAAACAAATTTGTTCCGCCGCGACAACGACGGTACACGAATAGGTAGTAAAGCTATCACGAACCATGGTAGAAATCTTCAATATCGATTGATGCGTAATATTATATTTAATACATCTGTTATTGTACTCATACTAAGCGTATTGCAAAATAATACGCATGGTTTGGACTCGTCGATGAGCGCTATAAAGACATCTATAAAACATCGTTAATGACAAATCAAACTATATAATATTGTACGAAATCAAATCATTACCATTACTTTTTCTTAAACCGTGATCCAACGCAGCTATAGTCGATCCGATCAAAATCCCAGCTAACATAACTACTTGCGCTTCGTACGAGCCATAGTCTGTAATCATCACGACGTCTCCGTGTCCAAAACCATGACTTTTAAATGCAGTAACTGTTGCATAATCGTCTTTTCAAATTTGGATAATCATACTCGTCTTTGGTAGAACAGTCGATCTGCATACATGGATTGATAAACATTAAAACAATATAAATACTAAAATACATAATAGGTATATATTAATATTTTGTTAGAAATGTATGTAACGAACTATTTATGTTATGCCTAAGCATCGTAGAATTTAAAATAACTTAGAGTAATATGACTTTCATTGTTATTTATTGATCTTCACATATTTCTGCTTTTGTTTTATTGTGCATAATCACTATTGGTCCAGATATGTGGTATATTGAATGCCATTTTTTAAACGTTCACAAAGCTTACGAATAACTGCATGAAAATTGAAACCACCCCATATTTATAGACAAACCGATTGCGTGTTTACATATTTTGACCTGTGTACCTGTCGTTTAGTATATTTTAATACGTTTGCAAATATCATAATCTTTCTATTTGTTTAGTCATTATACATTTGAATTGATATTTCAGGATAATTAAGTGTATTATTCGGATGTAAATTCTTTTCGAAGGTCAGTGCTTCTATTAATTGTTTGCCGATCCTCAAATCTAGAAGTACATAGTGGAGTTCAGCAGTTGACACAACAACACAATACTTTTCATTGTTTACAATTTGACAGTTAAACATCCGTCAATTAAAATAGACTACTAAGTACGTTCCCATTATTATCGTTAACATAACCGATCAGATTCACGACATGACAGTATAAAACTATAGAGCATCTAACTTATTTAAGCATAGAATTGCATTTAAGCTATATCGTATAAAATAACTAATATATAATATATTTTATTATTTATATTACATTTTTATTTATTTAATGTTTTAAGTATTACTGGACTTGTGTGAAATATGTTTAACGAATCAAGAATATAAGCTATTACCTATATATAGTCATTAAAGACAGTGTATAGTAAATATCAAGTTTAATGTTTTTTTTTTATTATTATACTTTGACAATAGCTGATAAACGCATTCAATTATATATTCTAATACAAACATAATTTATCAAAAGAGAATGAAAGTCTAAAGAATAATCACACAATTATTTTTTGTTCAGTATACTTTGACCTCTGAATACCTATTATATTAATAAGATGAGACACTGTAGTGAATAGTAAATATTCAATTTAAATAGCCTTGGCTCTTGTACCTGTTAGTTTTTATCAATTTTTCTTTTTATTAAAATAATTATATATTACTTATAATAGTCACCTCGTATGAAGAGGCAGCATATATTTGGGCTTTATTTTAAATTAAACTTATTTTAATATAATTACATAATTAAATTTACTGAATTGAAAATACACGAATAATGTCAAAAAGTACCTAATTAGGTACTTTCATTAAATATCATTACAAATAGCGGTGGTGGCCGATGTCTACAGGCCAGGTTTGTTGTGGTGACACGGTATCTGCACCGCAAGGCTCAAATAGACTGCGAAATTTAATAATTATTAGTGTATTTTCTTAGAATTCAATGTAAAGCTTGAATATATTGTAACAGTATAATAATAATTTATGTATATAAAAAAATTACTAATCTCTAAGTTGTACATTGAATAATAATACAAAAATCAAAGCCCTGCAGAGTATTAATTGTATGAACAAAGGAAAGTCCTTCTATAAACATTAAAAAATTTTAGGATACGGGGAGCACCACGGCGTACACTGGTCAACTATTTATTAGAGCTTTTATTATGCATAATATAATTATCTATTATTATACATAGATTATATTTATATACTCGTCGTTATTGGATACAGGATGTAAATTTCATATTATAAATGTGTAACGATATAATAATACCAGTGCCCATACCACACAATGATGTACCTACCCTATAAGTTTTCTAATTGATTACACGGATCAATATGGTATATAAGTCGTAACTCGTATGTTTATATGCATAGATTTTCAAAATAATGAAAAAAGACGTTTCTATATTATTGACTGATTAATTTTTGTATGTCGTGGATCTGATCAGTTATGTTAACGATAATAATGGGAACGAACTTAATAGTCTATATTAATTGACGGATGTTTAATTGTCGAATTGTAAACAAGGTGTTTATAATGTATAACTAAAGTCGTCTAATGTTTACTGTTTACTGGTCAATGTACACATGATTTATAGACTTCCTTTTTTTGTATAATATACGCGTACTGTTTACATTGGTAATTAATCACAGCTATATAATATTTAATAATTATTAGAAATATTAAGATAAAACTTTGAACTATCAACGGAAGACAGGAATATAATCATAATATATTATACATGTAGTTATATATTATGATTTATAAGTAATTTTATGTATTATAAGTCTATAATGAAAATTAATATATTCATGTTCTATATTATATAAAAATAAAGAATAAAGTACTTAGCCTGGTATTATAGCCTATAGGTATAGCATTGGTACTTTTTTAGGTACCTACAGATTTAGGTCCGGTCGATCGCGAGATGAATTTGAGTCGATCGCGAAACCCTTTCGCATTTTCTTGAATTTTTTTCAGAATACAATTAAAATATTTTTTTTCCTAATTAGTATATCCTTGTATATTCCACGAATGTAAAATTATATTTATAAAAAAGCAATAAATAACTATGGAACATATAATGAACATATAACACTAATATATTATGAGTTTTTGATAAGTACCTATTAGTACAACATAATCATATTAGATACTACAGTTAAATAGTAAATTTCTAATAACAATATAAAAATATATATGATAATAAATGTAGCCTAACCTGTACAATGTACATACATAATACTTAAACATATCTAGGGTGAAAGACATAAATCAATTGATTTCAAGATAATATCTACAAAATATCATGTTATTTTTATTCAATGTATAGCATTTTCTTTCATCTTGTTCTGGAGGAAATTTCATTTCCTTTGTTAACATATAACTGTTTTATAAACTATACTTTCAGTTTCACATATCTATACTCTCAGTCTTTTTTTCTAGTTTCTCTACTTTTGATTTTACATTTTTAACATACGATGGAAATCATTAACTCTAATAAAAATAAGCCCAAATTATGTTTCAAGGGCTACATGTACGAACTCAAACATACCGGGAAAAGTAGTATTACATGGCGTTGTAGTAAAGCAACCATGTTCAAATGTCCAGGGACCATGTATAAAGATCTTGAAATGTCAAAAATTGTCAAAAGTGGAACAACTCATAGCATAACACATAGGCCAAACAAGAAAGAGGTTGAGATAAGTAAGTGTTATAATGAAATGAAAATTCAAGCAATGACTACCAAAAACATCCCAGCACATATTTTGGAGAATGTGTTGCAAAATTAGACGACAAAATTCAGATGTCACCTGAAACATAGTCAAGCGCACACTGCGAAATCAAAGAATAAAAAATTATCCCTTAGACTCTGATGAAATTGTGGGTAAGTATCAATATAATATAATATATAGTTATATTAAATATATATATAATATTTAGGTATATTATAATAGTTATATTAAATATATACATATATTATAATAATAGTTATATAAATATATTTAATATCTAATTGAAGCACATTATTGATTTCCAGTCTTATTTTTTTTTTAATAAAAATGTAAATTAAAAAAAATACAATTTTTTAGATGAATGGTGTACAACGGGTGACCCCCATAATAAAAGATTTTTATTGTTTTTCGATGGTGTGAATGTGGAAGACCGTATGGTAATTTTTGCTACAGATGAAGGTCTTCAACATCTATCGAATAGTTCAAGTTGGTACATTGACGGAAACTTTGATTTAGCCCCAAAAGATTTTCTTCAACTGTATGTGGTAAGAGTTAAAATACAAAAACACTTATAACATCTATATACTGTTTGTTGAAAAATAAAAATAAAAACGTATGAAAAAATGCTGACCAAAATTCTAGAAAATGTTCTGAACAGCAATTATATCCAGATCCAACGAGCTTTCATATAGATTTTGAAAAATCTGTAATCAACGCAGTAAAATCTGTGTCGGGAGAGCATATGTGCATTAATGGTTGTTTTTACCATCTTACACAAAGTACACACAGAATAATTCAAAAACTTGGCCTAGAACAAATATACAGAGAAGATGAAAGTTTTAGTGAGTTTTGTAGAAAACTGGACGGGTTGGCATTTTTACTTTTAGAAATGGTTAAAGATAGGATGGCTCACTTAAAGAACATAATGCCAGATCATGCCAATGAGCTAGTTGATTATTTTGACAAAACTTATGTAAATGGAACTTATAGACAGATAGGTATTCCAGGAGAGACTAATATATGTTTTAGAAATTGTCTACTACTATTTCTACTTGAACAATGGAATACTCATGATTTGACTTTGGCAGATAGCGATCGTACAAATAACCAAACTGAAGGTTGGAATAACCGTTTTTCTAGACTGGTCGGCCACAAGCATCCAAGTATTTGGGTTTAATAACCAAAATGAGGTTAGAAATTGCTACAGATGAAACGAAGTTGGCACAGCAAAGTCTAGGTTTATTAAGCAACAAAAGAAAATTACCATATTATGAAAAAAATCAAAATTTATTAAAAATCTCTGCTTGGAAATCAAAGAAGGAAACAAAAGCTTACCGGAATTTAACTGCAATAGCACACACATACGTTTTTATTGACCTATATATTATACTTTTTTACTTGTATACTTTTATTACCTACTCGAAAATTGACATTGCAATATTATAATGTTATATGAATACGGACAATACAGTATGACCAACTGTGTTAAAAATTTTAAACAAATTAACATATAACCTATGTATTAATAATTATATATATGTATACAATATGACCAATAATGTATAAAAAAAATTTTAAACACCTAATTTAATACTTTAATTTCAATTGTTATATATTTAATTATTTTAATTTGACTTTATTTTCCGTGGATTATTTTTCCTGTGGCTTTTTTTTCCCTGGGTTTTTTTTCTGATTACCCACTAACACATATCTGTACAGTGGAGTTTCGGCGGCAGCAACGGTGTTGGATGCCCGAAACCGGATGCCTGGACGACAAACGTCGAACCTACCTATATCAAATATCAAAATATTTACAACGTATTCGTATATACTTCAATAATATTTCGTAAAACGGATCGCATATACCCCTTCTCGATGCTTGACTGTACAGCGTTCAAACGAATTTTCTAATATTATATTATACATTATAATAGGATTATATTGTATAATTATACACTTCAATGTTATGACTGAAAAATTAAGAGCTTAGCACCCTCGGTTTTTTTTATTTATTGAAATTGCGACTATGATGGATTAGTAAAAACAATAAAATATATTTTTCAAACAGTATTTTCTAAATATCGTGTTTCGAAATGATTCAATGGTTCAATTTATTGTATTCCTAAATGCCTATATATATTACATTATTTGCGATCTGGTTTAAAACCTATTTACCTTTTCCAACTTTTTTTTTATTATTATTTAATTACGGTATAAATTAAATTCGTCTGAAAGCGGTTCTATGGTACTCATTGTGTCTATAACTGTGTATATAAGCATCGAAGGGGTTGTGAGTTTAAAACATGTTTTGAAGGTGTTGACCTTGGTCGTTACGTTGTGTGATATTGTATAAAACGCACAAATTACCAAAACATTTATTTACCCATTAAATATTTATACCATGCACTAGGACACTAATTTTATTATTTATTATGGCTTTATATTGATGTGCAACGGTAATATATTTTATACATAATCCGCTCTTATTTTAGTGTGCAGTACCGAAACGCATGTGTAATATATGAACTAAAAAAATGTATACGTATATTTACAAAAGTTTTTTACTTTTGTGCAAATATATAAGACATGTAGTAAAAATTGTGGTATGGTATTAAGTATATCACAACATCACTACTACAGTAATACAAAAACAGTTCTTTTATTCCAGTGGATAAGTATAATAACATTTCATTTACTCATATACATATATTAATATTATATACTAGCTGTATAGTGCGCTTTATACCGACAGAATCTTGGCTCCCGATGTTCTGTATACCCGCCAAATACAACAATAATAACGTATCTACAAATTACACTTTTGTATTTTACCTTTTACAATATAAAGATTTATAGACTGGGACGATGGCGAAAATGATTTTTTCTACGGTTAACATCGCATGACGTGCGTTCTTATGGAAACCTTTTAAAATGGTAGGTAGGTCCTACTTATCAATAGATATCCATTCTATGACGTACCGAAATATTATTTCGACAGACAATATATTTTTTGAACAAAAGTAATTCAGTACGGCGTCAGAAAGTCGGACATTTGCATCCCCTGTACCGTGTACAATATACATATATTATGTAGACGACACATGTGCACTGCAAGATCTTGTCGTCTTCTTTGTATTGCTCGTTCCTTTATTCTACCCTATACAGTGACAAGTAAAATAAATCGACTTCTGTATAGTTTCTGCTTAGAGAACGTGTGACCGTCTTCTTTGTGGGTGTATTTGTCCATATCTTTTATACGTATTGCATTTTAGATGTTATTGTTGCTTTCAATGTTTTATACAGTGCCGCACGGCCCCCTTAAGAACTGAGGACTGACCGGTCGTTTTAGAAATGAAACGAACAGCGGGAAATATATATTGAAATGGGTCGTGTCCAGTGCGTTACAATGGTTATTTTTCTATAAAGCCGAGAAAATGATCGAATCTCACGTATTGCTCTCGACCTTCGGCTTATTATTACCAGGCGGCCGGTGCCGTGTTCTGTGACTGACCGTACGCGTCCGGTGCCGTGTTCTGTGACTGACCATACGCACGAAACCCCAGACAGCAATTACTGATGAACGCACAATTTTAATAATGTGACAAATAATAAGTTGATTATAATATCAGGTCAATGAAAATAATAATAATAATATTTTAATTTTCACTTATTACGCACAGTGCAAACACAATAAATAAGATATAATTGTAAACCTTAAATTGTTATATTGTTAAAATAGGTCTAAACCAATAAATTATTTAGTTGAGTTATAACTGAGAATTGTAATATTCACGTAATAAAGTGTACTGTGTACTGAGTATCAGAGTATATATATATACATATAATAACAACGAAATTATGACGTCATATTTTAATGTGAAATTGTTCCAATTTTTTTATCAAAATTATATTCGTAAACAGATACGCACGTATACGGTATAAGATAAAGTATTAAATTATAAAATATAGAAATTCGAAATTGCGTCGTATATGATATTATTAATATTGTATATGTATGTACAAACGTATAAATTTATTTTTCTTCCGAACAAACACACACGGGACAGACTATGACAAACACGCAGTGGACATGTTCTTTTACGTTTATAATATTCAATACCCACGTCATAATAATAATTGAAAACGATCGGGATACGCGTTTCTGGAAAACACATTTACGACTTACATTGACAGTCAACGACAGTGGCGGCGCTTGGCGTGGGCGGTGTAGGCCATTGCTCACGGCCTCGCGTTCTAAAGGGCTTTATAATTAACCATAGAGAAATATGGGAGAAGTAAATATACAAAAATTATTGTATCCATGAAATTATTTTATTGTAAAAAAAAATCATAAACATAATAATTACATATATAGAAACTCGTCAATAATTCATCATATTAGAATACATTTTAGTTATTTTTTGTTACTATTGAATATAGAAAATACACTATAAAAGCGTCAGTTAAAATCGGAAACATGATTTATTATTTCTAAAAATCGTAGGACAATTTGACAGAAACAGTATTGTCAGTATTAACTATTAATATCTAATAATGATCGTTTCTTGGAATTCCTCTATAGTCAACACAAGTATTGTGTATACTCTTGTTGCCGAAGAAAAAAGCCGAAAAGTCCATTTCTTGTAAATAAAAAAAATTGAAACTTCTTATGGTATTATTAATTTAAAAAAATATGTATTTAATTTTATAATTATGTGTAAATAAAATTATATTAAAACTACATTTGCAAATAAAAGGTTAATAATTAGAGTTTATTGTTTTAAAAAATTCTATATCTTAATATTTATTAAATAACTATTTTTTACTTAAATAATGTTTACTAAAAAATTTTAAAAGGGTCTCTTTAAGTCTACTTTGCCCACATATAAATTTTACTTCGCCCTGTAGTGGCGACTGGTCAACGAACTGCGTCATAGACCATAGTTTTGGATTTTGAAAAATAAAATATCAACAAAAGGATAAAGATTCTTCTTTACACATGGATGGACTGTCCGGATAAGGGGATGGTAACAATTTATTATCGACATAAATTGGAAAGTATATGTTATATAATAAAAATGTGCGAGGACCGTCATACGTGAAGCGTATTTGTTCTTTTTTCATTATAATATATAAATATAATAATAATAATATTTTCGTATATAATAGGGTTTTAAAAGCCTTTTTAAAAACCTCTATTGTATTCACCAAAATTAAAATTAATGCATACTCGTATTTATTTGCTGGAATTCATTGTTGTTGGAAAAATAATTCTTTTATTAAAATAATTGTGAGTAGTTTTATATTTTTAATGCTTATGATATGTCTACGTATGATTCCGCGTATGGTTATCAACGATAGACATAACGATATGGTGTCTACTATCGATCGTGTTTTTTTAATTAAAATTATTTATTAAAAGTTAGTAGAAACAATTTGCTGTACAATTATAAGTGTTGAGTATACTAGGTCACTGAGTTGGTCTATGTGTTCTATTCAGTCAATATTTCAAAGGATATTTTATTATATATTTATATTGTTATTATAAATTTACTTTTCAACTATAGTAATACGGTTCTGTTGAACTAGTATAAGTAGGTACTTGTCAAAAGTGATTTTGACTTTTAATTTTGCTCCTTGTATTTTCTGCTTACGCTCCTACGTTTTAATAAAATATGTACAATATGAAATAATATTATTATTATTAAACCGTTTCGTTGAGCCGCAGCGTGGGATGGACTGGGTCGTTTTGTTCGTGTTTCTATATAGTATATAAATATTGTAGATGAGAGGGTCGAAAATGTACGGACAAAAATATATATGGATTTGGTCAGTTTGAACTCGGAATTTGGAATTTGTCCTTGGGTTTACACGAGGCGTTTGCCTGCGGTAATCAGTTTTTTCCTCTGTAGTCTTTGTTGAGGGGTGTGCGACAGCAAGACGCCAACTTATGAGTTATTGTCCAAAATGTAGAATATACAGATCGGATTTTAAGGCGGGTACTCACGATATCTACGCTGCACGTACATCGGCTAGTGTGTATTCAAGGCTAGTGAAGTATATAATAAAACGAATAAACACAATAACTACATGCTACGTGCATGAACACAAACACGCCGGCTTAAGAACAATGCGGAGCCGGTGTTCAGCCACTTTCGAAAATAACACTGACGAATATGACGATAATAAAATAAATAATAATAATATACCCCATGTGAGCGCTTAACCGACAAAGTGATGGCACACAAAAAAAATCCTTTGCGATCTGCGCACTAAGAAATTATTTAACCATATAGTATAGACGTATAGTTATTAGTTTATTACTATACATAATACGATATACGGTCGTTTGACACGGTTGAAATTCACCACGTAAAAATAAGGTTGTAAGTAACTACGGTTCTTCTTCGTTTATCAGGATATTTTTATTGTTATAATTATAATGCCTTATATGGTTAAATTAGATTTAAACACACCTTACATTATTATATAAAATATTAATATTAATTTATTTCACGTCAATTTATTAGAATAATTATTAAAATTTAAAATCTTAAACAAATTGCAAATTAAATAAAAAAAATCTATTGTTATAGTGTTATAATTATTAAATTATTATTTTTTTTACAATTTACAATTTATTTATTAGTACAAGAACTTTTTGGATGGCATTTAGAGTTATAAAGTAAATTATTTTTTAAATATTTGCATCGTTTTATGGTGCGCTTTTGTTGGTATGTACGTTTGAAAAACGCTTGACTATTACCAAGTGATTAGGATTCGGATGCCTTTCGTAGACAAATATCTACTCTGGAACGTTAGGTTAGGTAGGTTATTATTTTTATTAATAAAACGACAACGGTAACAAATCTTGTACGTTATCTAATCCAGTCCCGGTGATGTACCTAATTATATAAATTTCATACATAAGCGAAAACCCAATCAGTATTTTATATAATAACTAGTAAAACAGAGTAATTTATTTATATTAACGAGTATATTTAGGAATTTCATAGAGTAACTAGTTATTCACAATAATACAATAATATGCCGTACGCCCGGTCACAAAATACATCGTTTGCGTTACACACCGACCAACCAGTATATATTATATTGTATACTTGTATGGTGTATGTATGTATTGTATGTATAGTACTCAACAGGAAGTGGACAAGGTCACCGAGCAAATCATGTGAGTAACACTAAAATAAAATGTATAATATACGCAGTACGGCGTCGCGGACAGGCGGACAGCTGTTTCTTCCGTACACAACACAAGTGTACTGCAGAACCTTTTCATTTATTTCGTTTTATTTTTCCTGAAGTTTCAATAGAATGTGCGGGGTCGTCTTATTGGTGGGTGGTAAGGAGTACTATTTGTACAAAGGACATGAACTCACTTTTGTAGTTTTGTATAGTATTTTCGATATTGTGTTATCGATGTATTATAAATTATAATATAATGTATTTCGTATAAATAATTGACAAAAGACGAGTGGGTTTAGAAATGAAACGAATTGGAAATATATTTCTTTGGATTGTTGTAGCTGACCCGCCGAACAAAGATTATTTTTCTCCAAAGCCGGATATCGTATAATTGCTGGAAGGATAATCAATTATTTATTGCAGACACCGGCAACCCACATGCGGCTCTTGGAACTTTTTGCTGTGGCCCTCCAAATATATTTCATGGTATTTCTTAAATTGATATAAATTGAATTTAAACCTGACTATAATATAACTATGTGCACATCTAACAAGATAATACATTAAGCTATGAATCAGGGGCGTCATTTGCGATACGCAGGTTATACATTTGCGTACCGAAAATTCTAAATTGTAAATTTTGGCCCGCTCGGTCACATCACAATAATGTCAAATATGTCGAAAAAAAAATAAATAGTGCCCTGCTCAATATTTATGCGTACCAAAAAAAAATTGAAATGACGCCCCTGCTATGAATGAGAACGTAATCTAATCGTATATAACGTATAGTAAACGGTCACTTTGTACGGTCCATTTACTCCATTTATACTGCACAACGCGGACCCTTTGTATCATTATATACATAAAGTATTATATTAATGTATTTAGTTATAAACCGAAGTGTTAAGTGTATATAATGTAAATTATTAAAATGTAAAAATTAAATATAAAACAAGTAAATTTATTAAAAACGTTATAAAATATAGTACATTACTATTAGTAAAAATAATCAGTTTAAATCAATTAAAAATGTGTACAATATAAATATAAATAAAAAATAATATCGAAAAAATCTTCTTATTTAGTAAGTCAAAAACGAGATATAATGTTAAAACCGACATATATAATATGAAGAATTTAAAAATTCAAAACTATTTCTTTGTTTTGGTGCTGGTTACATAGTTAATATCTCATTATTTTCATCAGAATTGATTTTTACTTCTTATAGCAATGTAGCCTATTGCCACATTCGTCAAATTGTATTGCCCGCAAAACTGTCCAAAAACCCAAATAATGTTTACTATACTTAGATTTACCGAATAATATTTAAACTTAATAACATTTTTAATAAAATTGAATATAATATACACATATGTATATACTTTATGTATATTAATTCATAGGCATAAACTGAGGGGGACTTAGGGAGGCTTAGCTCCCCAATATCTTTTTAAAGTTTTTCAAGAAATTTAAGGTTATTGATTAGAGATAATTATAAAATGTAAAACTGGTGCCATAATTTTTTCTATATCATGATAATATGTTAGGTATATAATTTTATTTGATCGATAAAGGATTCAACGAATTTAAAATTTAATAAAAAGGTATAGGTATACACAATTAATTTACTTTTGCTCTCGCACTTGTCCGTATTATTTACGTAGCACAGTCGCATAATAAACTCGAGTTTTGAAGTAATTATAAGAACATCACTGGTCGCATTATGTGACAAACTAAATTTAAAAAAATAACATGATTCAGATTCTCATGACTGTATGTAATGTACCGGTATACCTAGTCACTTCTCTGATTGTTATAAACCTATAACATTATTATTATAGAGAGCAACACCGGATGAACAAGGCTCAAATATTTACGCTTTCGTATTAATCGTAATACACACGTTTCAAAGGCATTATGTATTGATTTTTCTTCACCGTATGTATCGTTCAATTTTTCAGATAATAAAAAACAAATCTCGGTTCTTAGTTTTGTTATTTATTATTGTTAAACTAGTGCTAGGATTTCTATGCATTTGCATGTTTTTTTCCTTAGGTCCAAATTGATTGATTGTCAGATATGTTCACAATTTGGCTTATTCTTGAATAAATAATACAATTTTTTTTTCTTGATATTTTTAACATAATGCATATAATTGCATATATATAAATTGTTGAGAATCTTGTTAATTTTGAATGGTATTTATTTAATAAACATCTATAATTATTGGTTTATTTTTCGAATTATCGTAAATAATATACTGCTTATTTCAACTAAAAAGAACTTAATACTAAAGACGAATAGGTAAGGGATTCAAAATATTTCTAAAAATGTTTAACATTATAAACGGTGGTTATATAAACGGAAGAAAAAGATGTTAATATTACTTTAAATCCGGGACAAATCACGTCATTTAAATATGCTCCAACAACATCGTGTGATGTGGAAAGCAGTTTCAGCCAATAAAAATCTTCTACAAATTGAAAATGTAAAAATCATAATTTAATAATAGCATGTAATAATATTAACTAATATTTAAAAAAATTGTTTTTGCATATTTCGATGAATAAAATGCATATTTTACAATTCGTTACTGCATAGAAATCCTAGCCCTAGTAAATGATCTTAGTTTTTTATAATAATAATTTTATCGTCGTCGAGCGGATGGCGTGGGCAACCAGTTTGCGGCCGCCGACTATAGGGGACCTTACGGCGGTACCGGTTGCGCGGGCGGCCCGTCCGCCGCCGAAACTCGGAGCGCGCTCCGGCAGCGGCCCACTCTCGGTCAAGGTCGCCAAAACGGCCCGGCCCAGAGTACGTGTCATAATACCGCGCCGGTGAGCGCCGTCTGCGTTGATCGTTTTCGGCGGCGCGGCGTGCACGACGTACCGGCGGCGTAAATCAGGCGGCCAACTTCACCACCGCCAAGCAGTTGGCGTTCCGTCGTTCGCCGCCGCCGCCGACCGCGCCCTAAATTATATTATTATTGTTATTTTCATACGGCGGCGCGTCGCGAACGAACGATGATGATAATAATAATAGTAATAGTAATAAATTTAAACATCGATTCCCGTCGCGGCGATCCCGCGATAGAGTGCAGCACGTGACGGACGTAATTACAACTCGAAAAATAATCTCTCCCTTTTTTTATTCTAACAATACGTTTTTTCGTGCGGCCGAATAATAAACGTCGTCTAGATTTTTTACATTGCCGATACGGACTGTTATAATCGTACATTACATACGTATTCGTTTAAAAGAGCCAATCGGTGGCGTTTTTTCCTAGTTTTTTTATTCAGTTACCCGCAAGTATAAGATAATTTAGCACAATTACAACATCAATAGGCATATACATCAAGCTCGACGTTTATTTGGGTTGGTTTTATATTTATCAGTCACCAAGTAAAGACGTAAAATACGATTTATTTAGACGAAATCTATAGGTGATTTCAGTGGCGTGTTTACGAGGGGCGGCACATAACGGCAATAAAAATTAAATCTAACGACGTAAACATCAAACATGTTTACGCAAAACAAACGAAACGGCATTAAAAATAATGGTTTTAGAGTAAAAATACCTATTATGAAATTTATAGAAAACGATATTTTGGAAGGAACCTAACCCCATTGGGGTTTTGTATTAATCTGAATACACAGCTTTACTTTTATGTATATACACTTTGGTGTATATAATATAGTATTTTTAGGCAGCCAAAGGTAACATCTTGTTGTGTACAATATAAAATAAAAAAACTCGCTCTGCTGTATAGTAGGGGTGGAGAGTAGGTCACTATAACGGATGTGTTACATTTTAATGCAATTATAATTAGGTATTATCATATACGAAAAACGATTCTGAACGGAGATTATTTGTCTTTCTAGAATTTATTATATTATTACTTATATTTAAATACTAGTATATTTTTTGTTGATACAAGTAATTTATTTTTCTCAACTACTGGTGAAAGTTTCGAATTTCTACGACTTATACTTTTTGAATAGGTAACAATAAATATTTTAAACCGTTTTAGAATATATCGTTATTTCGTAAAAATTTAAATTGCATACCTACGTTCATAAAATGTTTTCTATATTAACGTTGGAGTTTTTTTTACAGTTATTTGAAGGAAAATTCATGGAGAACCTTGTATTTGGTTTTTTAACGTTAGGTACAAATCACAAATAATTTATGAATTTTCAACTTAAATAGAATACCATTGTATAATATACCAATAGGCCAATTATACCTTTTTATAATTTTATATGTATAACACGTAGCCACCTAGGTAGGTATCTATTTATCAAACGCCCAAACGTCAATATAAAGCAATTACTAATTAGAATGTATAATTCTGTGACGATGATTCAATAATTATGTATTTATGTAAATAGGATAGGTACTGTGTATTTTTAATTATAGTTGTTATCATTTTATCAATGATTATAGAATTATAAATTCTATAGTTTCTATGACATTAAGCATGTTATATTTTAACACTGATTTCCTTGTTTATTGAAAATTATATCTACATAACGTTTATTTTTTTCATATAATATTTATATAATTTATAAGAAAAAATCAATATTTTTGTATAAAAAATTGAATAATATTTTACTCCATACAATTATAGACACTAGGCAGGTATATATTATTAATTTCCTAGTGGTTGAAGGTATTTAAAATGAGTGTTGATGAAGATTTATTATTACTTCAATCCAAAGTTAATTTGGTGCTATTTGAAAAACCAATATTGGTATCTAATAATAGCCTTACTAAACAGGTAAATACTATTTTTTTTCAATTAGTTATAGGTAGGTACCATTTAATATTTTCTGTAAATACTTGTAATAATATTTTAGAAATTGCCAGTGTCAGACATCTTTAACTTATATATTATTTAAATTTATACATGTATATAATCCTATTAATTAATCCGAAAATTATAATACAATTATTTGGGTAATGTTCAATACAAGAAGTAACAAAACTACTCTCTTCATTTTAAATTAATCATGTATAAAAAATGTTTCGTAGCATATTATATGATAATTTTTATTGATAAAATAATATTTAAGAAAAAAATAAACATGCCTATATTTCTTTATACAATTTGAATGAAAAAAATATATATCACTAAAGCAATATAAATACAGATTGTAGGAATTATTACTAATTGAAATATAGCATTAATTTTGTAAACTTCAAAGCTTGTAATATTAACTAGTAACTAACAAGTTTATATACTTTTTGTTCATGAATTAAGCATAAATCTTGAGTTTTTTAGAAAGTAAATTAATAGAAATTGTATGTAGATTCTATGTGATATTTATATGATATACGAAAACACCCAATTTTTTAAAATTTATTTCATTAGGATAAAAGTTCTATTAAGAGCAATGCTCGCCCAATGGAATCTGGTGATGATACGGACGAATGCGAACGATATAGTTGTGATGACATTTTGAATAGTATATTACCACCTAAAGAATGGGAAGTTGATGGTAATACGTTTCGTCAATGTATATCCAATAAACCAGCTACAGAATTAAATGTAAAAAAACTCAGTGAGAATTTTGATACATATTTGAGACAATATAATGCCAAAGAAGTTGGGATTTGCCCGATTAAGCAGGAGTTATATGGCCAATGTTTCAGTAAGTTTGAAATACCTGAGATATACCTATATGATTATTATAAGACCTTAGAGAAGCTAGTTGATTGAATAGAATAATACGCATAAACAAATTATTTTCTTTTTTGTAGAAAGGGGAACAATTTATTAAATTAAACGTTAATATTTAGCGTATTATTAAACGTACGTAAATATTATTTTTTTACACCAGATAGCTTAAATTTAGAAAAATTTGGAATTATGTAAAGACAAAGGTTACGTTTAATGATTTTTTATTTATTTGTTTAAGCATTATATCATATGTTATTGTGTAAAAATTCTTGAATTATAAAAAAACACTAAATAGAACCTACTAAAAAAAAAAAAAAAATGAATTAAAAATCCTTAAGTAGTGTCTGGTTTACGACAAACAAATCACTTCGTATTAACAATAGAGTGAGAGGACGAGATACACATATTTAACGTATTTGTAATATGTATTATAATTTATAATGTACCTTTCTTATACCGCCAGTGTTAGCCAGTATGACTTCCTTGATTCTTTTAAGTATTTTGGTTTATAATATTATACATCTATATGCATTCTATATAATATACATTAAAAATAGATATTATCAGAGCGATTTCATCGTAATTATATATTTATATATTTATTAGCCCCATTGGTTCTCGTAAAAAATCTGTGTTAAATTTGATTATGTACCTGATGCTAACATTTAGCGTAGTTCGTGAAGATAAATAATGTTTTTGGTTTTATGATTTGGCGCATAGATGATACTTCCGACGTATTAACTTAACATAGCTGTCCCGCTCATCATTGAATTTATTAAAAGTGTGAACCAAGAACAACAAAAAAGTTTTGTACTACTATACTACATCAGATATTATGTAAAAAAAACTAATGCTTGGTTAAACGGATGAAAAAAAAACTTTATGTGCGCATCTGCTGATTGTTTAAGAAATTAACTACTAGATTTTTCATCAACTTATAGAATCAGAAATTGGCTTAAGATCTGCTCCGCGATATACTCTTTCATTAAAAATTAAAAATTAAGATAATTAAGGTAAATTAAGATGAGTATTATAAGAGAATCGTCATGATAAAGATTTCCATTTCCACATTTAGATATGGCTCTTTCTGACAACAGATTATGGATAAAAAAAAATTAAATATAAAATCTTATCTGAGATTTGACATTTAAATCCGTTATTAATTTAAATATTTTATAGGCAAACATTAATTAAAAATATTTAATTAATATTACAACAATGACTATTGCATTATATTTGAGTTAAATATATGGTTTTCAAAATGCGTGAGTTTTAAATTCATATAACTAATTAATGCTCATCGAATCCATATTGATACAGACGAAATTATAAGACAAGTAACGTTAAACTGTACGGAACGGGGTTACATGTTGATCCAGATCCGTAATGAAATTCAGATGACCATTGATGCATATAAAGAACTGTACGAAAGCGTATTAGCTAACGGAATTCGAAAGTTATTACGGGCAAGTGTCATAATATTGTATTTTGCGTACGTATTAGGTAAAATATAATAATAATAGAAAATTCAGCAGAACCCACAACGTGTATCTATTATTGAAAATATACAATAGGGGCGTATTCAATGTTTATAGTTTGTTAATGACTTCTGATGATGGTTTCGTGGGTCATACAGCAACACTTTTTAGAATAATAAAAAATAACACATACCTACGTGTAATATTACGTAAAATATTGATAGTCGTGAATATCACTTAATATTATTATGTGACAAGAATCATGAAATTATACCTTTTTCATTTATAAAAATATGTTTATTTCTCAATTAAAAAAAAAAAAGTGTTAATAAACCTAATATTAATATTATTGTCTAATAAAAATCAGTAATAACAATAATAGCGGCAATCATAAATATTCATATTTATAAGGCAATGCCGCAGTGGTGTGTACATCTATATTTTTAAGGAGCCCATTGTATCATTAGCATGCCTACATACACTGAGAATTGTGATAAAATTCTGCGCTTGTCTATCTTATTGATTTTTTTTTAATTTTCATCTATAATAATTTGATTAGAATATAATTTTGAGACCATTTAAATAAAATTCCCTAAACCAGACAACTTATTTAGCCTTTGTCTTTAGCGGGAACACAAAAAATCCGATTTATCAACAAAAGTTAACCAGCTGATTTATGAAAACAAAAATTTGGAAATTGAGCTGGCCGAAATTAATGTTAATACAGTGAAGCTTGAACAAGACGCGGCCGAACAACGCGACGCCGCGATCAAACGCCAAGCCGAAGAATTAGCATCTCTGAAAAAATCCAATCAACTGATCAAAGTAACAACTAATATAAGATAATAATATAAATTCATACAGGGAAATTGAAATGTAATCATAGATAATTTTATTCATTGCGGATGTCATGGAAATAAGCCTACAATTGGTTTTCCCTGACAGGCCACAGCTAGAGACAATTCTCATGATACAAATATACGGGAGATGGTATTTGGCGCCGATTTTATTAGGTACCCCGAATTTGCGCCAAAATATAAAAATATAACATTATGTATTTTGCGTCACATCTAAAAATTAATTTCAGTAATTTGCGCCACGACAGAAAACGAAATAGAATATGTAATCTGCAGTGAATCACACTTTTAACTTCATTTGTTGGAATTTTAGTTTACTTATATACATTTATTTATAACTATTAAAATATAATATGGCTGAATTTTATACATTGGAATTATACTTTTTTTAAATTACTTTTAATAATTTTCTAGAAATGTATCACTATTAAAATGAACTTGATTTATCAATAATTAAAAATACAATATGTTAATCTGTAAAGATAATTTTTTTTTAGTTATTTTATAACTATAAACATTTATTTTTTTTTATGTTTTTTTAATTACAGGAATTGTAGGTACTTATATTTGATACTTTTTTAAAATAATTTTTAAGAAATGTATAACTATTAAAATTAATTTGATTGATCAATGATTAAAAATATAATAATATATTATTTTGTAAAAAAAATTGTTTAGTTATTTAAAAAAGTGGCGCAAATTACAATTTTTGAAGGTAAAAATGGTGCTGATTATACAATGTGCTTTTATTTAGTTATATATGGCGTTAACTACAACTTTAAAAGGTGGCGCAAATTACCAAATAAATTTTCAAATGTCAAATGTGGCGCAAATTACATAAATATTTTTTTCTTCAGGTTGTTTTTGGCGCAAATTACATACGCTCGTATATACACGGGCAGCGAAGATACAGTCATAGTTGTTTTACAGAGTATATTAAAATATATACTTATTTTAAATAAAATATAAATTACAGATTATTTTTCTACGTTGCACCTACGTTGTTATATAGCTCTTTTTATTACTGTACCTACATAAACTGCATGGCCCGAATACCCAATACTAAAAATTACCGCACCAAACTCATATTATATGCATATAATAGGTGTCGGCGTGTCGCGCACAAAAATGACACAATACCGCTTACAAATATATACAAATTCGTATCTGAGTATCTCGTAGGGCAGTGGCCCTCACTAAGATTTTAGAAAGGGCCAAATGTAATTTTTTAAAATTACCGCATACAATTTTAATGATAATTGATAATAATTAAAAGTATAAAAATGTACAACTGTTTACTTAATATAATGGAGAATAATAAAATGAGACAGGATATTTTGTTAGGAAAGGATATTGTAGGAAAAATTTCATTAATTTATAGAATTTTGGGTTTTAGAATGTACAATTTAATTTTAGTGTGAGCCGCGTTGTACAGGGGACCGTTGCACGTTGTCGTTGAGTGCGTATATAAATTTAATTTACTGCGCGTATAGATAAATAATTAGATATTATTTAAATCAAATTATAATAAATTATTTGCACTAATCTTTAAAAAAAATATTTATTATAAATTAATATGCACGTTCAAAAAATAAAATTATAATTAAATAAATGGTTTTGTTTTTTTTTACTTCTATAAAATATAGGAAGGTACGATACGTATATAGGAAAGTATGTATCTTACATACATGTTTCACGTAGATGATAAAAAGTCATATTTTATTTTTATTTAAGATTTGGCAATTCAACATAGGTTATCTTTTTATACCTGAATTCATAATTCATAGTTTATATGGTTCACATTAAAACCATAAATCGTAAAATCATATACCTACTTAAAGAACGATAAAAACGATGTTTATTATTGCTCACGCGAAATTGCTTCTTATAACTTGTATATGCGTGGAAATCAATCTTCATCAAAAAAATTATAAAATTTAAAAAAAAATTCTTGTTTTTTTTTTTCATTCTTTCTAGAACGTGTTTTACCATACTTTATTATTTTAACTCCCTATTAAACTATATCAGGGACTTAAAATCGTCTGATTTTTTTACAAATGTAATAATTCTAATCCTGTTTTCATTCCAAATCGTTAGATCCATTTATGATTGATTTATGTACTTTATAATACGAACAAGTATTAATTTTATTGATAAAATAATCTACAAATGATTTAAATATTATATTCTAAAGTACTTTTCATTAGTCTTTAGAAATATTATAATGATATTTTGTTTGATGATTAAAACTTAATGAAATATTTTATCTCATTGGTATACCTACTTTTTAGTTAAATATTTATCTAAATTAATTACCACTTCGATTAAATCAATAATATTTCTTTGTAATGGTTTACATAATAAAAAAGAAATGTTTAAAAATTTCGTCTGTAGCTAATAACCAATTAAAATATACATCAAATGTTGTATCACTTTAGCTTCTTATAAATCAATACATTTTCTACTAGATCTATGTTTTCCTATCCACCCTGTAACACCAAATTTTATTTTTTTCTTTCTTTAATTTTGATATATTATTTCATTCTCTACTCTGTTTACACACTGTCTTTTTAGAAGTATTTTGTGCATTCATTATATGTATACTGAACAATTTGAATAAAATTATTATTATTAATATTTTTTTTTTTTTTGGATACGCCTATGAAATAGTGAACATAAGTTAAATATCTATATTGTGTGTTTTTAGATTCAATTGGAGTCAATAATTTCACCGAAAAGAGTATAAAACGAAAACAACTGCTGCAGTAACATTATCACCTACATACTAACACGTATGGTGTATAGAAGAACGGGATGAAGTGTGTTACGCATATAGTTTATATTATTGTAATCGCATAAATAATAAAATAAATTTTCGACATATTTATATAGATATAATATACTATATATCCGATACCGAATTTTTTGAAAGAAAAGAACATTTTCAGATCTATCTAAGTTGCTATTGGCGCTATCCGATTAATTGGATAAATTTTATAAAATATATTAGTACATTTAATACGTATATAATAATTAATAATATATTATGTACTACAATTACACAATGCGTTGTCGGTTGCTACCACATAATATGTTGTTTTATATATCTGTGGTTGCTACCTTTTCGAACGATTAACGCGCACTCCTCTACATGGGTTACACACAATTTGGTTGATGATCATTAATTTTAAAATACATTCATCATTCATATTGTAATTTTATAAAAATCTTGTGTCGCCGAATTAAAAACCAACAAATTGTATTGTCTGTTTATCATTTAATCAACGATGAAAAAAGTAAAAATTAATAGGCATAATTATTAATATAAAATCATTACATATTTACATACTACATACTACATAGCTTATAGTACAAAAGCAATATTGACAAATTTTAGAACAAAGAAAAATTAATACAATCAAATAAAAATATGTTTTCATTTATTCTGCACTAGAGGAAGTTTTTGAAATGTTCTAATAGTCCAAATATATTTAAAGAAATTATTGATCACTTCATAGAAATAAAACGACATTAGTTAACGTTTCCTGGATAATAAATTGTCAAAGGCATATAATAATCTGAATAAAGTTATATGAAAAACTCCCACTATACAGAATTTCAAATAGCATGCTCGTTTGAAATTCTTTATTAAAAAACTGTTACTAAGTAACAGTTAAAGACGTTGTTATAATAATATAAAAAAAACTATGTACCTACCCTAACTATTTTAATGCTATAAAAAAGCTTCATTTGTATTATACATATTTGGCCCACAGTAATTACATTATTAAAATTATAATTATATTATACTTATAATACATATACATTTATTCTAATTAATTATACTAAGTTATACTAATTATAAAATGTATTTTATGTTATTTTTTAATTATATTTTGATGCTAATATTATAATATGTCGAATGCTGACTCTCGCTTATTATCACAAGGTTTACCTTAATGATAGGCGAAGCAGTAAAAAAAAAAAAAAAATGTTAAATCTATCTACTGTAAATTCTATTACTGCTAACTAGCAAAAAAACATACTTTTTTATGTACATAATTTATTAAATCTTATTCATAGAATAAAGTATAATTCTTCATTTTTGTAAGGAGTGTTTCAATTTTATTTGCTTCTATTGGTTTAAAAAATATTCTGTCTTCAATAATATTATTTTCAAATAAAAATGTATCTGAATTTTTAAAATAGCTCTGACATCAAAAAAAAAAAAAAATGGTATTAAGTTCATCACAAATCTCATTTATAGTATATCGTTCGTCTATCCTACCTTTGTCCTTTGTACAAATGCTAGGTTAGATTTGGGCGTTTATTTCGAAGGTCACCGGAGAAAGCAGTCATTATTGTAATTTGTAGATATGGCCCCGGGCAGCAGATACTCGACGGCCAACAGTATTACTTTACTGCAGTCTAGCCCTGCATAGGTCGTCGCGTACCTTAATATGACGGCGATAGTCGCATGGATTACAATTGTAAACCAGCGTCAATATAAAAAAAATTTTACGAGCGTATGAAATTTAGTTTTTTACGAAATCGCGTAAAATAACGATGTATTATTCAATTATTTTTTAACTTGTGCATATACTGCAGATATAAATGATCAGATTTTGCATACAAAAAATTCCAGAAGTGTGGAAAAAAGGATGCATTTTGTTATAATAACATTCAAGTGTCCGTCCAAATTTCCTAGTCTTTCAGATCTAATGAAATCTTTAACTATAGATACCATATAAAAATATTGTACCCATAACTTTGACGTTGGTCCTCGAATTTGTATTTTTTCCACGCTTCTGGACATTTTTTGGATGCAAAATCTGATCATTTATATCTGCAGGATATGCACAAATTAAAAAATAATATGGATGAACAGGCGCTTAAAAAATTTACCGACTAATTTTTTACAATTAGACGCAGTAATAAATTTAGCTGTGGAACCTGGAGTGATATGGTAATCGAGTAATCCCTAATGAAATCAATGAAGAAATGCAAGAAGACGAGTGCGAAGTTGATGATTAATAATGATTAAAATGTAATATTAATTACTTTGTTTTGACTATTAGATAACTTTTCTACGATAATATAATTGTTGACTACATGGATTAGGCCTACTGGGGGGGAATCACGAAAAAAAACGCGCCATGTTTCTAGTTTCTACCTCAATGGCGGTGCGGAAACGAATGCATTCTTATTATCGTTATTATATTATATACATATATATATATATATATATAATTATTATCGTAATTTTGTACGGTAAGCGTTAAAATTTGTATACAGCAAGTGCGATTGGACATATTTCTATAACTATCTTGTAGATAATTTTGTCCTCTACAATTTTTGTACGAAAATTTCTTTTGTACAAGTACAACCAGTATAAAGCAAGATATTAACGCAAAGGCTACTTGTTTTTAGCAAAAAATTCATATTTCATTAAAAGTGTACATTTTGATGGCCTTATAACGCAAAAACAATAACTTTTACGTGAAAATGGCATATAACCTTTTTATAGATAATTTCTTCTCTACAATTTACATCCAGAACTTTTTATTGTACGACTCATAAAAAACGAAATATTCAAAAAAGCCAATTTCGTGACCTTTGACGCGTACATGATACAGATGGCGACTTTTCACACGTTGTTTGCAACGATGTCATAAAGATGTAAACCAAAATTCAGCTAGGTGGAAATTTTTCCGAGTTGAAAACCTAATATCACTGTACCATATAATGACATATACTCCATATTTTTTACACAGCAGAGCGATATCCACTTTCCCACCTTTTTTTTATATAGGATATTATTATTACATTATTATTTTTTTTTTTTTTTTATTTAAATAATAATTAATAAATGATAGAATTTTAAAAAACTATTTGTCTATTGACCTTTTTGTGGTCAAAATAATAAGTGTGCGGTTTTCTCCTGTATTTTAGACAAAAACGGAATCCTTACGCAAAACCTGTTATTGACAAGATTGATTTAGATTTTTCGGTTTAACTCAAAAAGTCTAAAATGAATAACCAGATGAGTTACTTGAAATAGTTGAAATGTTTACCAAACCTATTTGATTAGCTTTGTATTTACATTTCGATAAACATTTTTTCACTTGTGGGTTAAAAAGCTTGACAGTTTAATTCAATACTTGGCATTAGTAGTGAATTAGATACTTCCAGTGCCAGCGCTAGTCATTTACTAGCCCTGTGCCAATTCATAAAATTGTTGCCCTTTCAATAAAAAAAAACTACTTCACATCAGTTAATTAAATATTTAAATCCTATAAAAACTTAAGAAGTTTAATAAAAATGTTAAATACAAATATATTAAAGTGATATAATAAATGATAATATAGCTATTATTGGGAAATACGAGATTAAAAAAAAATTGCTATACATATTAAAAAAATTGTTTGTATAATAACTTAAAAAGTTAATTTTATTCTTCGGTTTATTAATCTACTCGTATATCTATATAAAATATGTTCTTAATAATTATTACATTTACTCAAACATATTTATATGCAAAACTATGTAAAATTTAAAAATAGTTTCCTAGGATTATAAAATATATTTGTATTATATCACTCGCATTGTTATAAAACCTATTTCTGGACAAGAATAAAAAATATTAAAAGTAGGTAGTCTTCTGTGTTAATAATAAATAGGGCTAGCCGCCCTAAAATTTAAATCCTATAGCATATATATGGGTCCGTATTTTTACTAATGTTACTAGACAAAAAAAAAGGATATTTTTTCTAAAATATGCTGCGTAAAAAATTATGTTTTGGGATAAAAAAAACAACACAACTTGAAATATTTTAAATTTGCGCGATAAAACTTATTATGATTATAACAGCTAGATGTTATTGACTACAAAAGTAAAAATAATAAAAAAAATAAATTGCAATTATCTTGAAAATAGATTTTAGATCTAACTATCTAATGAAATATTATATAACTACTTGGTACTAATAATAGTAATAATACTAGTATACGACTGATTCATATGTGATATAATGTACGTAATGTTTATTCGTGCATAATAATTTATTAAAATATGTACATGTCTTGTTAAGAGAAGGTCTTGCAAATTAAGAAAAGGGCCCGAAAAAATTGTAGCCCCCCACCCCCGAAATTCAGGTCAGCGCACGCCTATGGGGCTAGAGACTTCTAGTAACTTGCATGTTTTTCAATAACCATTAAAAATTTAAAATACATAGGTGCAGGTTTTTTTTTTTTATAGACATTTAAATTTTTTTATTTGGACGGAATTAATATAAATATTTAAAAGATTAATAACGATCATGATTATTTTTTGTATGTTAACAAATATTAAAATTGAAACTTTCATGTATATTATTATATTTTATACGCAAAATGATATTTTCATATGCAATGTTTTCGGCAAAAAATAATTCAACCAACTGTATTATTAATAACATTAACTATACCTAATATTAGTCTTCATAACTTACTACTAATAATACGGTTGGTTGAATTATTTTTTGCCGGAAACATTGCATTTGAAAATGTCATTGTGCGTTATTTACTGTAAATTATAATACTAAAACTTTAATATAAGTATTATAGTTACAGTATTATAATTTACAGTAAAAAACGCAAAATGACATTTTCAAATGCAATGTTTTCCTAGTTTGCTTTTACCGGGCCGGTAAAAGCAGCCTAGGTTATTAATACCCTTCTACCGGTAAAATTATTCTCCAGGGTATATCCTAGATTATTTTTACCGAGGGATAAGTCATTATTCATGAGTAAGGCTGTGAATTTGTAGGAAAGTACATTTTTTTTGTTTTGGTAGTTATGAAACATAGCTTTGTAAGTATTTCATTTAAATTATGTTACAACAAATCCATTTATGAAACTTTTATTTTGCATTTTTTGACGTTATTAATTTTATAGATAATTTGTTTGCCTTTTTATGTCATATTTTCGTTTTTTAGTTCATATTTTGGTATTTTTAATCAAATTCCATTTAAAAACCTTTTAAAAAATCTTAAAAAATGTTTCAGACAAATAGCATTATTAAAGAATCAATAAATTTCAAAATCAAAATTCAAATTAAATCAACTTTTTATTAAATAAACACATTTTTATGCATATAATATACTCTCAATACAAAAATTAAATACCATTTTAAGTGTATTTTAAGTGCATTTTACATTGTATTTTTTTAACATTTTAAATTCACAGCCTTATAAGACAAGACTGATCTGCATCAAGAAACGCAAAACTTAAATTGAAGATACTACTTAGTTTTGCAGTAGTATACTTAGTATAGAAGTTTTTATTTAAATACTACATTTTACGTTTTTAAAAAATATATAAAATATAAAATACATAAAAATCATTTGTCAGTGCAGAAACAATAATTGACTAAAATATGTATCTAATAAATATTTATCATGGAAACCATCATATTTTCTATGACATGGTTGGTCTTTAAATAATGTATATTAATGTCTTTAGATTTGATTTCTCAGTACTTGCAGGACTATATTAGAAAAAATTTAAATGTCACGCAGTCATTGTAGCTGGTAGTTATCTATGATAATGATATATATTATATAACGCTACGAATCATAGTGGCTCGGCTCTGATGACATCAACGAATATTACATCGTCGTCGTCGTCGCTATCGATGTTTCGATTATTGTTGTCCACTTGAATGGTGACCGTGTTGACGGATTCGTTCTCAACCAACCATTCCGTCTCATTGTTATTAGTCGTCCGATAATTTCTCGCGATGTTTTTCCGGCCTTCATCTAGTCTATCTCGGTCCAGAGGCATGTAATCTTCAATGTTAGGTAAATTTTTCATGACGCACGCCGACAGCGCTGACCTGTACACTTGCATGCTTTTCGCTTCAAACCTTCATATATTTGAATAAAAAATAAAACATAATTAAAAAACCAAATATTGATAGCCCACAGATAATACATTTAAGTGGCAACACTAATCGTTAAGTTTGTTTTGTATAATAATAAAAAAAATAATAAATGTTTTTACACAATCCAAATTACCTGTACTTATAATATAATATATTTTTTTTCATTTAATTGTCTTATACATTAATTTTATATGACGTTTAATTAGGTAAGTATAAATTAGTAACCCAATAATGCATTATAATAGGTATCGGTCTCTAAGAATATACGTTTAGCGACGTGTAAAGAGTCCACGACCTACTCCACGCATTTTTATTTGGCAGGTCGGAGTATAAAAATTAGTGAGAGGGCGATGGAATTCGATTTTTAATTTCTAGACAAAATAAAATCACGTCCAGTCATCCGTCTTGTTCTCACCATTCGTCCGTGCTGTCGTTGTAGCACTCCACATTCGCTATGGTGGTCACCCCGTTGAAACCACCGGCCACGAATATCATGTCGTCAAGTACCTCGACCGCGAAATTACTCCGAGGATTGTACATGTCCACCACCCGCGACCAGTGGTTCGTGGTCGGGTCGAACTTCTCGCTGCTGTTCATTCTCACCAGCCCGTTGAAACCACCTATCACGTACAGACAGCTGTGGTAGGCTATACAAGACACGCCGCTTCGTCTGGTATGCATGGCTGGTATTAGTGTCCACTCGTTGGTGTCCAAGTTGTAAGTCTCGACCGAATTCATACACTCTTGTCCGTTGAACCCGCCGGTAATATAAATTTTTCCTGCACGATAATGTCATGGTTGTGTGACAATTGTGACGAAACATTGTCTTTATTATTATTATTATACATGGCGGTAAGCTGTAGTATATAATAAGGTCGTTTTGTATATACGTTTTACTGTGATTGTAACACTAAGCGAACTGGAGTCGATAATCAAAAAGTGAACAGTTGATATTTCGACTTAATCACATGACAAAACTAACTTTTATTTTATTCTTTAAGTTTTTTATTTAATATATTTTCTACTTTCTATGTAATTAAATATGTATTATATTTTGGGTTTTTTAATAGATAAACATATATATTAATTCATATCCCTTTTATAATGATTATAATATTTATTGACTTTTTTTTCACCGATTAAAAATTAAATTGTTCTCGATTATCGACTACAAGCAATGTCTTCTCAAATATAAGATTATATATTTGTGTATTTATAAAACATATTATATACGACCACCGATCACGCACGATTTAGATCAATGGTTCCCAACCCTTTTATTTAAAAAGTTTCACCCCTTTCTATAAATTGAAAATATTGAATATTATGTATAATATATAATAAAATAAATACAACTTTTACTTCATAATGACAAATTACGCCTCCCAAGTTGAGAATTATTGATTCAGATAGATTTTTGTGATATATTTCTTACCATTCAGTACAGCTGCACATGCATCACTTCGCTGGGAAGTCATCGGCGCTATCATCGTCCATTGGTTTCGTTCGAAATTATATTTTTCCGCGGAACCTAACCGATTATGACCGTCGAATCCACCCATTGCGTAAATTATGCCGTTTAACAACACAACACTGACATAACATCTGCAGCGTTAGTTAATAATAATCAACAATTCATAGTAATTATAGACATTCATAATATCCAATTTTTCTCAGTATACTCGTATCAATGTGATTCAATAAAAAAATAAACTTAAAAAATACTGTGAACTTTATTCCATCTGTATAACACTTGGTCGCGGTAACCGCCACTATACCACAAAACTAATAATTTATATTTTAAACATTATAGGTACATTTAAAATATAGTTACTCTTACTTCACATTAACAGACAAAAAATATAAATCATCAATATTATTACCACGTACTAGATTAAACTTCCTTAAATTCATATTTTTACTTATTTACTAATTTACTTTTTAACTTTTACTCATATTTTTATCAAATTTGCTTATGAATTTATCGTATCATAATTTTATTTGTCACGATATGATCATTTTTAATTTAATTTTTTAAAAGTTTTTTTGAATGTTTATATTAAAAAAAAAAAAAATTGGTAAAAAGTAGGCCCCTAAAACTATGCAGTCTTGTCTCTCGATTAGGATTTAGGTATGACGTGTGTCAATAGGTATCAATACAATTTATCATATAGATATCTAATAAGTAATAAGGTAATAACAATATTATAATATTTCCAAGTTAAACACACGAACTTTACTATATTATCTCTACATATTTTATTATAACCAAATTATAGCGTGGTCTAAATGCAGGTACTGTTCTACGAAAGTTACAAATTATAAATGGTTGACAATGGTTGTCTCATAATATAATAACGTTGCCTTACCTTTTACAATTCATCGGTGCTACTTCCTCCCATGTTTTCGTAACTGTGTTAAATTTTCTACAAGAGTTGAAATACTCCAATCCATCGAAGCCTCCGATTATGTAGATATACTGGTCCTTAACGACGGTACCATGGTACGCTCTAGGCCCGTGTGAGTCCTCTTCGAATATTCTCGTCCATCGGTCAGATTTTGTGTCGTATGTTTCAATAATAGCTGTCGGGTTGCCACCGCTCCATCCGCCAATGACGAACAATACTTCGGATGGGTACCTGGGACGTGCGAGCGTCGGCGCAATGGAATCGGTTATGCTCGACGTCAGCTGAAGGTCGTACATAAATTTCAGGGTCTCAATAATGTAAGGTCTACAATCGTCCCGGTTTTTTATGTAATGGTGGTCCTTGACCTGCAATAATATCACAGACAATTCGTCATGTGTTATTTAATATACCGTAATAATAAATAATAATTAGATACTGCCGGGAATTACCCTTATTTCCCACGAAAAATTCTGTTACAAAATTTACATATAGATCGTTTCTTCAATATGAAAAAGAAATCATTCCCATTTCCACCGAAATTTTTTTTTTTTTTTTTGAAAAGATGTTTCTGCTCAAAATATTGTTTAGGGACTATATTTAATAGTGCAAACAATTTAATAATATATATGTATGTCTACAGAACTATACAACATATTTTTGTCATCCTACAATCGTAGATCATAAATAATAGATATTTATTTTATCAATTATTAATAATTAGATAAAAAAAATATAGATACAGCCGCTTTATTCTACAGTACCTAGGTTACAAATGTACCTACCTCATTATTGAAAAGTAAATCATTGTAATGTATGTGTTAAAATTTAATTTACTTATTAAATACTTGTATATGAAAACGATTTTGAGCGAAATGCTGTCATCTGACTACATAACTAAATTTATTGAATGATATTTAAGTAATTTATTTTACTATTAAAAATATGCTAAGTTAGATTCATTTTTATCGAAAGCAATGCATTTGAAAATATCTTAGAGATATTATTAAATATAACAACAAATTTCAAAAATGTCAAGTACCTGTTAATAATATTCTTTAATTAAAATAAAAAACTAAAATTGTTACTCTTTGTTTAAACATTTATTTTCGTCTAAATTTAAACTTAAAATGTCTATAAAAAAAACTGTGCTTGTGTTTTTGTTAAATTATTAGCTCTTATTGGATGTAGAAAAATTCGAAGTTATATTACATGTTGTATTAATTGACGCATAATACATAAAACAACATTTAAACTAAAAATGGAAATCTTTGGCTATCAATTTTTTTCTGGTAGAATCAGTTAATATTAATTTAGCAAAATCAGACATAAACAGAATTAAAACTTTATAAACAAGTAAGGTATATTATAATCATTACGTTATCGATGAAATATTTGGAGTCCATGAGACCGAAACGAACTTTGGGCAGCAGAAACAACAAATCGTTTTTCCGATTTTTGGGATCCTTGTCCACCCATTTCAACAGAATGTCCCAAACACATTCTTCCTGTTTTACGTTCAGTTGGTTGTCTTCGATTATTTGTTTTAATTCTTCTTGACGAAGTTTCATCAGCTCGTCACTTTGTTCTGCAATGGTCATAAATTCTTTGATGATGTATTTGTATGCGGCATTCGTCAATGATCCAAAGTAATAGTAACTGTCGGATGACATATTATTATTATACAGCATATTATTTTTACCTATTAACCTAAATAGTAATATTATTTCCGTGGATATCTAGTGATGTTTTTTAATTTTATTTTTTAGTAGATACTAAGCACACATACTCGGCAAATTGTAATACAGAAACACAATTGTCAGGTCCCAGGCATTCAACGACAAATTCGTGACAGAGTTGTACCAAGCCGTCTATGCATAAATAATCAGCAGTCCGCATGATATCCATTACGTTCTCATAGTTTATGTCAATTTGTCTCATGTAAATATACTGCAAAATAAATTCCATTGTTGTACTTTCAATCGATTTTAGATTTATTTTCGTGTATTCTCCTTCATGCAACGTAGTAGTGAAAAGTATTCTAAAAACATGGCATGTACAATACACCTTTTAAAAATGATTGCCTTAGAATAAGCAACCGCAAAGTAATAATACCTATTCCTTATATTATTGTATTCATTATAGTGTTCTACGATAAAAATAAAAATACCATGCTAGAAGAAACAATTTAAAATTATCTAAAAATAATAATAGTAGTAGTATGTACCTATTGTACCTACTACTTATATCTAAAGGTATTCCTCAATCACGTTTATAAAAGGTGATACAAAAATTATATACACTACAAGAGGCCTGGTAATGGAAAGCGAAACCCATGATTGGAATAAATGTTGCCATTCATAAAAAAATGAATTATTTCAATAGAACTAAAATTATTTTAAAATAAACTTAATAAATAATTATTCACATTATTACATACTATAGGTATACTACCTGGTTGCTAATTATAGTGATTTGCATTTTGTATCATTGCTTAGTACCATAGTATAAAACATTTACCTATTAATAATCAATGCAGGCATTAATATAGTAGTCTTAATATATATAAAGAGAATTAAATCTCTCTTAAATTTAAATTACCTATCACACATTATACATAATCAATTCTAGTCAAATCTTAATCTTAATACAAAATGTATATGATAAACATAGTATAGCATACCTACATACTTATAGTATTTCTTAATTACTAATTATGTTTTATAAATAAGTTAAAAATAAATAAAATTATAATGATAGGAATATTAAATACCTACGCGAAGACTAAAAAAAATTATAATTTTTCAAATTAATATTAGTAATATTGAATTATTATAATAATTGTGTATTATATTATTTTTATAATAACTGAATTATGTATTTCTATACAAAAATACTTTAAAGCTTTAATTAAATAAATAATGTGGTTGACATGTAATATTATAATAGGTATAGTATCTACGAATATCAAAGCTCTAGCTTTTATTAAAAACATTATAAAACATATTCATCTTTAAATAACTTTTAGCCCAGATTCTGTTGCTTCGAATTTAAATTAAACTATTTAAAATGGCCAATAGGTATCTACTGACAAATATTAAATAATAATGTACTCTAATATTTTAATTTTAAGCTTATCGCTGTTTATTGTAATGCATCTTTAATGGCCGTTATTTTCGTGGATGTATAATTAATTTGTTGTTTTTTTTAAACCTAGTTATTATAAGTAGTATATGTATATACTACCCATGAAATCTGAAGTTTAATTTATAAATAACTATACACTGAAAGATGAAATATATTTAATAAGACTTAAGTTTTTAATGTCAATATATTAAATATATTATATAATATATATATTTAATACTTTGGAAACATAAACATTTAACACTACTATATTGACAACTATAGTTTTAAGTAATAGACTGTATTATAATATTATAGGTAATAAAGTTTTAAAGTGTCATTAAGTACATGGACTATACAATGTTTTATTTGAACGTTCTTGTTTTTCAATTATTCGGGACTAGGGCAGTAGGGCTTAGTGTAGGACCTAGGTAATGAATCAAGTGAGACGTGAGTTGTAGGTATACAACTAGTTAGGTACCTACTGACCTAAAATAATCGCTTGAACCGCTCAATACTGATCGATGTATTGGAAATGTGTCACCGCTATCGAGGATCAATGACGCATCACAGAGTTTTACGTTCAGCCGGAGTTCGTTAAAGCCATTCAAAGTGTGCATAGAAACTTGCCGGGTCAACCGACGTCTGTATGAATCTTCTGCGTCGCTTTTTTTAACAACTTCTAAAGTGTGCATAAATTTATTTTTGTTAAAACAATGTTCAGTCGTCAAGCGTTTTAAATGTCTACTTACCGTTCATAATACTATTAAGGTTAAAATTATAAATGTTAAAACTCTACTCTTTACTTGATGTACCTATCTTTAAAATTGAAATATCAAAATAATAATATGTTTGTATAATATGCAAATAAATAAAATATATTCGTAAAAAACTGACGTTTGGATAAGTATTACATTTTATTTTTTCAATACCGGTGTATAAACACTTTGGTTAATATAGAAACGAGTACGGTCATAATACTCATAATACATATAGATACAGACGCAAATACGCAATAATCAATGATTGTCAATTTACACTGGACAGTGGACGGTCAACTACGGTGCCGCACTAGTGTACACTAATCTATCTTTTTACCTACCTACATAAAATGAGACATACCTACCTAATTGCAGATAAAAAAATATTGAAATTGTCTATTTTACGTACTCAGTACCCAGTCGGATAAATCGGCGCATCCCAAACGGCTCCCGTCCATTGTTTGCTTATTCCTAAACGGCTCCCATCGAAAACAAATTTATAAACAGGAAAATTCTCAAACTGCTAACGGTAATACCAGTATACTAATTTGAGCTTTTCTAAGTCTCTGGTATAAGTAATCGAATTTTATGAAAAAAAAAACAGGAGTTCATTGCGCAAATAATCAACGAGTTTTCATTAAATAAAATAACATACAATGAGTTTATAAAAAAATTGTGCCAAAAATGTTACCAATAATTAAAATTTTTGATTTTTTTTTAATATTTATATATAATTATACTCACGTTTTACTAACGTGCGTTACATACGTTGTTTAACTTATTCTTAATTTTATTCACAATAACACAATAATACAATATGCTCTTTTATATAATTTACTTAGTGTTCATTTTTAACTACACCTCTTTTGAGACAGTCCTAAGTCTGTATGAAGTGGGAAAGAATTTGTGTTGTAAAAAACCGGAGCCATTTAGAAATTTACCTTTTTTTAAAACAGGAGCCGAATGGGCTGCGTCTGGATAAATATAGGTGCGAAATATATTAGGCCAAATATAAACTCCTACACTAATAACCTTTTAAAATTTTTACCTGAAAATCAAAGATATTGTAATCTCTTACATAGAAATTTTTCCCCTTTAAAAAAAGGGTATATTACTTAAATTCACGATTTTGAAGTTAAAAAGCTCAAAAAGCTCAAAATTATCATAATTTGAAAATAATAAATATATGTATATTTAACAAACAAACGCTTGAATATAGCGTATTCATACGCTGTATGATGATTCTCGAAGGTTAGGTTATATCCATATTATATACTATACTATACGTTTATATGGGTATTTGCAGTACAAAATGTTTTAAATAGATCAGCGATATGGAATCGAATATTGTCGAGTAACGATAAAAAAAGATAATCTCGTCTGTATAGGAAATTTCCGAACAAATTGGCGTTTATTGACGGTACGTAGTCCGCTCGTAACTGTATAAGTAGTATATATTAGTATGTTCTGATGGCAACCCATGCGTCCCATGCATCCCATGCGAGCCATACGACCTCCCGGCCCGCCGCTTGATCCGCTACGTGTGTGACGTATATTTACCCCACCAACTTCCTATCCGTTAAGTGATCAACATAATATAAATTATGTACTTATATTTTTTTATTACTATCACCTGATACGAGTTATCAATTACATATTTAATTAAAACAACGACCCATGCGACCCATACGACCTTCCAGCCCGCCGCCTGATCCGCTACGTGTGCGACATATATTTACCCTTCATCACCTCACCATAGCCCTACTGGTCTAATAACCAATATATATATATATACTAAAAAATACCCTAATCGCTTACAAACAATAATAATTAAGTAAATACCTATTATTGAATAACATACAACGATATCAGAATCTTCCCACGAAATACTATCATACCTATTAGTTAATAACAAGAAGATAAAATTAATATTATTGCAGATTAACATATTAATTACTGATATACATAAAGATATTTGTACCTTCCCACGAAATACTATCATACCTATTAGTTAATAACATATACTCAACAACAACAATTTAATTACTTATTAGTGAATAACATATTAATATCCAATCTAAACTATAGGTACAATGTACTACGTTAGACTCTTAGATATTATACTTATCAACAACAATAATATATCTCCTACCCAATAATGAACTCATCGAAAGGCACTTGGCTCTGCAAGAGCCGACATTCATTCAGTCTGTTCTTAGTCTTACACACTTGTAATTCTCATCTACGTTTCGAACAGTCTTATAAATTGTTCTGAGCTTATAGTTTTCCAAGTCTTATAATATTGTCTAGTGTTTATTATTTCTATAATTTTTCAGTGTTCAGTGTTTTTACAAGTTTTAAATTAAATTATAATATGGCCGGTTCAATCGTAGATAATGCTATCTTATACAACGAGAAGAAGAGAGCCTTCACTTATGTGCCGCCATCACCTCCGACCGAACTCATTGAGTCTACATCCTACGCGTTAGATTTTACAGGTCGAAAATTTATATTTATCGGTATCGATCCAACAGAACAATTTCAAACAGTTGTTCATTTATTAACATCATCACGTTATGTTAAAATTAGTATAGATTTTTTAAGACGTATATTCTTGCTTATGGGTAATATCTTATCTTTTATACTGAACATTCCACAATCATATAAACGTATGATATTTCTGGATACCGATTCTTATAAAATATAAACTATGGTTTATAGTGGTTCAAACGTCCTAGTAATTGAATCTAAAGATATTGACGGATGCAGAGTCTTACTAAATCGTAAAGATTTAATAAGACTTCAGGAATTAGAATGGTGTATTACTGAGAATATTAATGAAAAAGAGTTAAACATAAAGCCAAAAATTATGAGACAAATGGACGAATACTGTAAATATACAGGGGTGTTCCCATAGGGTATACTACATATACGCCGTATACTCTCAAGATATTTTGTCAGAAATATGGGTATACTGCGTATACTCTCAAATTATATACAAAAAAAAACTGGTTTTGGTTACTCAGAAAATGCTACGAAAGTCAATTATTATTTATGACGCTGATAACGGAAATATGACACTTATATCTTACAACTATTATTAGATTCTCAGAAAACAAGAAACGAACTATCGCGTTAGATGATGGAAATGCGTCTGACTCTGAACACGATTAATTTAATCAGTACATCCGTTACCGCCGACTTGTAACATTTTATTATTTTTATAAATCGATTGTGCGTTGTGTGATCTACCGTTTGTGTTTACCGTGAATAAGTTCTTAATTCTTTTATTAATTATTATTTACTAACGTATTCATTTTATTTGAGCAGTTTTATTAATTTATTTAATTGAGTTTAATTAACTATCCTAATCTGTTTTACTGTATAAAGTGTTATTTAAATTTTTATCAAAATATGAGTTCGAATTTTAAACGTGAAAGCGGAACACTTGATAGTTTTTTTATGCCCCGAGAAAAAAAACCTAAAAATGCGACTAATACTGCCATTTGTGCTACTAGTTCACACGAGCTAGTGATGCCCAATGAAGATAATTTTGTTAGTGATAGTCAAATCGATAATCAAATACAAGATGTATGGGATACTTCCAAAATTTGGCCTGCATTATGGACAAAAGAACAGGTAATAGAGTTTCAAAAGAAAAACTCATGGTTAAGTAGCAAAAATGGGAAACTAGGATGTAATAATTGCATTCAAGCTAAAAATAGTATCAATTTTCAAAAATCTAACATCGATAGCAAAGTTCGAATTTCTTCTGAGTGGGTAGGCTTTGAAATCATAGCTGCTGGGTGTAATCGTACAAATCAACTGGCTTCATTAAGAAATAAAATTAAACAACATTCAGAAAGCAAAGCTCATGTGTTAGCTGAAAACATATTGAAAAAAAGCTCAGACAAAGTATTAGATAAAATGTTCGAACGTATATCTGAAGTAGAGATTGATTCCAATACGCGACTTTTTAGAACTGTATATTGCTTGGCAAAAAATCACCGTCCCTTTAAACAGTTTGAAGAACTTGTTCAATTACAACAAATCAATGGATTGGACATGGGATCTTCCTTACATAGCAGAATAACTGCCACTCGAATGGTAAACGTCATTGCAAAGGAGATGCGCAAACGACTTATTTTACGCCTTATACAGTCGAATTCGAAATTTACCATAATGATTGACGAATCAACAACGCTGAGTACCAAATGTACACTAATTTTGTATATTTCATCATATTTTGACGTAGAATCGCCGGTTGTAGCATTCTTAGACCTGATTGACTTAGATAGACAAGATGCTGAAACTATCGAAAAATCTATTTGGTTAAGTTTAGAATGTAATGGGATATCAACATCGTTTGCATTAAACAACTGGATTGCTTTTGCCAGTGACGGAGCAAGTGTAATGACGGGTAAGAAAGCTGGAGTTGCTACTAAACTACGCGAAAAAATTCCGAATCTATTTACCTGGCATTGTTTATGTCATCGCCTCGAACTCTCAGTACATGACGTAATAAAAGATTGTACTGGAGTCTCTCGTTTCCAAAGTCTAATGGACAAACTCTACGCTTACTATCATCAAAGTCCTAAAAATTCAATGGGTTTAGATAAATCTTGTGTTGAAGTAGGCATTGAAATGAAAAAAATAGGTCGTGTTTTGAATGTACGCTGGTCTGCAAGCAGTTTTCGAACTATAAAAGCCATATGGAATAATTATCCGGGAATATATTTACATGTTAGTAAAACACATGATGTGACATCAAATGGCATAAAAAAAAAATTAGAATCCTCTTCTTTTTTGGAGGAACTTGGACTTTTTTACGATGTTCTTTCTGAGCTTGCAATGTTATCTTGTATATTACAGTCCAGAAAAACAACTCTAATGCGTGCCCAGTCGGAGATAAATAGAACGATTAGAATTTTAGAAAGTCTGAAAGCTGAACCTGGGGAAAAAGAAAAGGAAATTATAGAAGCTATTCAGAAAGGAATTAACAAAGGTGTCAATATTACAATGACAAAATCAGGAGGGATTAACAGGTTACAATTTTTGCAAAATTTAGTAGACAGAATGCGTCAACGCTTATTTGATGACTCAAAAAATAAAACAATGCTAGAAGACATTCAGGTAAAGAAAAAAACTATTATTTTGATAATTTATTTCAATATTTTGATTATTTAAACAGAATAAATGAATATTTAATAAATCGTCTTTTATTTTATAGGTAATTGATGAAGTGTTCAAAGTAGCAATTAATGATGCAAAGGGAGAAGATGAAGTTAAAAGAGTATCACGGACATTAGGTTTTTCTGAATTTGAAAGTGTAGTTGACTTCCGTTCAAGAAATGTTTTTTCTAGTTTCATGAAAGCATTAAATATACTCCCAACTTCAACAGCTGATTGTGAACGAGGGTTTTCCGATATGAATTTGACAATAACTGATTTAAGGACTAGCTTAAACATTGAAAATGTGTCAGATTTGATGTTCATCTCTATCAATGGCCCTTCAATTGCAGATTTTAATCCTAGACCTTATATTAAAATTTGGTTAAGAGATCACCGTTCTGCCGTTTCCACTCCTAGAGGTAAAGAAAGAAAAGAAATAGACGACGAAAATAAGATGCAGAAATTATTTTTTAACAATTTATTTAATTAAATTTTTTAGTATTTGTATATTTTCATATTTTATTGACTTATAAAGGTAATTTCAAGCTTTTTTTAAAAGTTTGATTTTTTTTTTCATATTTTTAACACATCCTTTATAATTATAGACCACAGTAAAAATATTTGTATATTATTAAATATTCATGTTTATTACTTTTATTTTAAAAAGATTTATGAGTATTTTTAAATACTTAAAAAAAGGTTCTATTTGTATCATTCTACCCTCCCTTGTTTAAATCATGGATCTTCACCTTGACTAGAGTCTTAGTATACTCTCAAAAAAAATATTGGGAACACCTCTGTAAATATATAACTGAAAAGTGCTTACGAGTGGATTTACAACCTAAAAATTTGGAAGAAATGGAAAATTTCATTCGTAACGTAGAAATCAGACAGAGTATGGCTACACCGAGCTTAAGTCAAATTAAAATGTTTGCTACTGTACAATTAGCTGTACTTTGTATGGATCAATGGAACGCACAAAACCCTAAAGTAATAATTTATTAATATATTAATACGTATATAAAATAACATTTATTTTTTTATTTTAGCTATATGATAAGAATTTCAGACGCCTGTCATCTTTGTCACCTAGCTATTCACTAGTAAATGATGAAATGAGTAGATTAGAAGAAAAAATCAATGCATGCGACGAAATCAATCCGTTAGAGAATGACATTAATTTAGTTAAGGTAATACATAAATGTAATATTATAAACAATCATATATATTTAATCACAAACTTTTTACAGTACAAGTATTCACCGATATCGCCAAACTATTCTTCAGACAACGAAATATCAAGTATACAGAAAAATGATGATATATCTATTCTAGCTAAGGTAATTTATAAAATATCTGTCTTCAAATAAAAACAATATTGTATCTATTAACATACGTAATACGCCGCCTTCATCTCATATAATATATTTATATAAATTATTATTTTGTTTAGCCTATCGTAGAGAACAATGGATTTAGTAACAGTCTACCATCAACATCCGATGGGTACGATTCGGATAACTGTGGACAGTACCCTCCGTGGTTTATTACACCTAGATATATACAACCTTTGTCAACGAGTGTTGCAGTTGACGAGAACGATGGTCCAACTGTTTTCGTTCATTCACCTCCACCCTCACCATCATTCTTTAACAAGTCCGCAAAAAAAACGGAACGCTCAACACCCAGCACCATTGCGTAACGTAAAGCGTAGATTATTATAATATTTATAAAAGTTAAATAATTTAGATAATATGTAGAATAAAAATAAGCATGATATATAAAAAAAGTATTTTTATTTATTAATATTAAGGTTTACAATAAATATTTACAAGGTTCTTACTTCTCCATTAAATGGATTATAAGTTATAATTTGATCATGTAATATTAAACAATATGCTGAAGTAGCAGATGAGAACGCTTCATCAACTTCAAGTTCAATCCTGAGGTCTACGGTTGACATTTTCACGTTGTCGTTCTGCCGAATCATGTCGACAACAATAATTGGAGAAAGATTTTTGAAATCCGAACGGTTCAATAGAGGTGTCACATCGTTATAACCATAGTATGATTTCTGGAACTCGGTATATGCGTGATATAATGTAGCCATCTTGTTCTTAGTAAAGTCGCTTTGAAAATCTTCATATGGGAATACTTCAGAGCTTAAATAGACCTTTACGTTTTTAATTTTACAATGATCGAAAAATGACATTGCTTTACTCGAGCTATTTTTCCTATCGGTTTGAAAACCGATTATGACATATCTAGGTTTTTCTAATTTGTTAGATGTCTTTACTTTCCACGAATGCGAAGTGTTTTGAGGTAAAAACGGATATTCATACAGTTCCCACGATCTAAACGCACATGTTAGAGGTTTCTGATTGTTGATTACTTTCAACAGTCGTATTTTTTCTCTATCACTCACTTTCACTATAGGCATTCTCCACAATATTTTTGTTATGTTTATTTTAACGTCTTTTAGTTTAGGAGCGTCTACTATTTCATTATTTTTAAACTGTTTAACAGCATTCATATCGATCGATGCTCTATTTAATATAAGTTGTTGATTACAGTTTATTAAAATACGTTTATAATCTTCACAAAAACCAAACAAATCTTTAAGATTAATATCACAATCCCAGGCAGCGTTATGATGCGATATAATATTTGATTTATTATACGAACAATATCCTTTTAATGTAGTCGAAATACCTGGGTTAACAAGTTTTTGAATTTGAGTACCGTTTATTTCATATTTCATTTCAGAGAAAAGAAATGACAGTCCATTGTTTATAACTCTAATTTCTTCAGTTATTTCTGTTTGGGTAATATGCTTATTATTACAATGACTTACCTGTAGCCTGGTAAATGTAATTCCACGGGTAAATGATTTATAACAGAGTTAATAAGACCGGACCCCTTATAGTTGTTCCGCTTACGAACGTGAGACATCGTGTGACGCTCTCACTAACATAGTATCTGTATTTATAGTGAAAATTTTTTCTTTTTAAAAATGCGCTTTATCGAGCAAGAGAAAAAACTTCGAATTTATAACATTGATACCCCTGATACTATACAGTTGAGACACGGCGAGCTTTTCCCAAATACGATAAGGTCGTTAGTACTCGGGAGCTCGGGATGTGGTAAAACCAATCTTATATATTTTCTACTAGTCGATGAAAACGGTTTACGATTTGAAAACGTTTATATATACTCTAAAACGCTTGAACAACCAAAATATAAACTATTAAAACGTATTATTGATAGTATTGACGGTATCAATATTTTTACTTTTTTCGAGAATGATAAAGTAATTCCACCTGAAAAAGTCTTATCAAATTCAATTTTTATCTTGGATGATGTTATCGGGGAACAGCAACAAGTAATAAGAGAATATTTCTCTCGAGGTCGTCATAATAAAATAGATATATTTTATCTGGCTCAGAGTTATTCTAAAGTACCTAAACAGTTGATACGTGATAATGCAAATTTAATAGTATTGTTCAAACAAGATGAAACCAATTTAAGACACGTGTACAACGAGCACTGTTCTGGGGATATGTCATATATGCAATTTAAACAGTTTTGTGTAACATGTTGGAACCGCGATAGGTTTACATTTGTCGTTATTTGTAAAGATAGCGATCGTGATAACGGACGTTATCGTTTTGGGTTTGATACTTATGTAGTTATATAACACGTTACAAATAATAAAAATGTGTCATTCAAAACGTAGTCATGACAGAATCAACTGTTTTAGATGAGCTAGTTAAAGCTAAGGAAAGTATCAAACGTAAATATATTGCATTAAAAACCGGGTCAGATAATGTTCAACAATTAATGACACAGACATTAAAACCAATTATCGATCCTTTAACTAAAATATCAAATAAACCCGGATTATCGTTGATCAAAGAAAATAATAACGATAAATCGAAAAACTCATTTGCTAACGACTATCAACAAGAAATTGAAAATTGGCTTCAGTCTACAGACTTGGATAAAATCTATGGTCCGAAAAAACTTCCAAACGGCTATATTATCTTGGGTGATAAAGAAGTAAAATTCATTGAAAACACTATACTTATTGATGGTACTGTTTACCCATCAACATCAGGTCTTACACAGTTATTATTTTTGAAAAATCCACTTGTTTATACTGACAACGATTTAGCTATATATAAATCTATATTAATTCAAACATCGGTACATTTAACTACAAACGGAAAAAAAATAAAAAAGGGTAGCTCTAAATATTCTACAGTTATCAGGAAATTATTTCCCTCGGGTGGCGGGCTGTCCATGAAATTACAGAAAAATAACCTAGTATATTGGGATAATCCAAACGAGTTGGTCGATCGATTACGTTTACTTCTTGCGTCAACATCAGCCGGTAATACAGGTGTCTCTAACGAAATAATTTCGATTTTCGAAGAATTACGTGAGGCTGGATTAATAAAACGAATTCCAAATGTCTAAACGGGAAATCGCCAACGAACTTCACAAGCCAGCAAGGAAAAATTTCACTAGGCGTAGAGTTATCGTTTATGGAAAAAATGATTTATGGCAAGCTGACTTGGTTGAAATGATACCATATTCAAAGAAAAATGGTGGATTTAAGTACATTTTATGTGTTATTGACTGTTTTACAAAACTTTCTTGGGCAATACCATTAAAGACAAAATCGGGTAAAGAAGTTACTAGTGCGATGGCTACAATATTACTTGTTCGTTCACCAAAACTTTTACAACTCGATAACGGAAAAGAATTTTATAACACTACTTTTGACGCTTTAATGACCAAGTATAACATACACAAATATTCAACTTTCAGTATTCTAAAAGCGAGTATAGTAGAAAGATTCAACCGTACTCTGAAACAAAAAATGTATAGAGAGTTCACTGCACGTGGTTCACACGAATGGGTTTCAATTTTACCAAAGTTGCTTGACGAATACAATAATTCACGACATAGGACTATAGGAATGACACCAGTACAGGCAGATTCCGACCCCGCATCATTGGTAATAAAACAGTGTAAAATTAATAATGTAAAAATTAAATTCAAAGTCGGCGATAACGTTCGTATCAGTACACAAAAAGGCGTGTTTACAAAAGGTTATCTACCAAACTGGTCTACGGAAATATTCAAAGTTATCAAAATAAATAATACATTACCCGTTACTTATCAATTACAAGATTATATGGGTAAACCTATATCCGGATGTTTTTACTCTGAAGAAATATACAAGACCAATTTCCCAAACGAATATTTAATCGAAAAAATTATACGTAGGAAGGGAAAACAAATATATGTCAAGTGGATAGGATTTGATAATACACATAATAGTTGGATAAATGCATGTGATGTTAAGAAATAGTGTCAGTCGTACTTTAGCTATGAACGTGTTTGGTAGTTCTCAATCGAGTGATACTAAAAACATTGTAACAAATATCGAGCAGTCTTTCAAAACATATACACATAAATTTGATCAAATCGAGCATTTACCTGAAGAAAATTATAAATCCATTCATGTGCAGGAAGAACAAATAAAAACGATACAACTATCGTCTATAGAAGTTGCAGAGCAAGTGAAAAGTATTGGAGTTTTGATAAACTATATGTGTATTGAATTGAGAAAAATATTACCTGACATAATAAGTACTATTGAATCTCATTATAAAGACAAGTCATAATGTGTTCGGCCATCATAGACATTCAATGCGTTCTTGGAGTAAAAAATAAATATTTTATTAAAGAAATGTCTATAATCGACACAGAAACATGGGCAACTCAACATTGGATTTTTAAAAATTCAAAAACTATGCAGGACAACAAGAGTTGAAAAACTAACAAGTGGTTGGAGCATAATTATCATCAACTATCTCTGGAATATGGCGATGTCGAGTACGAGGAACTCGGGAGGATATTGAATTCGTTGAAATTCGAGTGCATTTACGTGAAGGGTGAGCAGAAAAAACAACTTCTTATGAACTATATTCCACACATTGCACTCATTAACATCGAAGACTTGGGCTACCCTCGATTGGATCAAATTTGTAACGATGAAACTCTACCTTGTTGTATTTTTCATATGGAATTTAATCCAAAACAATGTACATTCTATAAAGTATTTGCTATAAGAAAATGGTATATAAATAATTCGTAAAAAAAAAAAAAAAAGAGATTGTATATATTATATTTAATAAACATAATAATATTATACGTTAACATTGCTTTTTTATTTATATTTTAATTAAATACAATGATTCCTATCTGAAACATTTATATAGGAAAAAAAAGTGTACAATAAATAAATATAAATGTATATATATAGGTAACTATATGGCTTTTGCATTAATCAATCTTAATAATTTATCAATTACATGCTTACATTCATATAATACAACGTAAATATAAATTATTATAGTAATATATACAGTGTTATTTACAAATTGAATATATATATAATATTTTTAAAAACAGTGGTAGGATTATTTAGTACTGTACTGAAGAAGCTCTCTCATAAAACTTTTTTCAAAATCTAACCATCTACGTCCTTCACCATCTACCTCAAAATCAAGTTCTGACTACTCCTCAGCTTCTCCAGGTTCGTCTTCCCTATAAAAATTAAAAGGTAAAATAATTTGAAAAGTATATAGTTTTAATAACTTACTCTATACTGTAATGTCCATGAGCTAAGGTATGTATTTTATCAATCAATACCACTCGCTTGTCGTCATAATTGTTGTATGTTAACTTTTTTGTTTTTATTGTCATGAGCTGGTGTTTGAACGATCTGATTGATATATTATCTTTATATGCCTCCACTCTACCTTCATCAAACAAACACCTTCTATGTTCCTCCAACGTCATATGGTTTTTAACCACATGCTGTCTTACCCCCTTAGCCTTGATATTTTCTCCACCAACTTTATCCTTATCGTCCTTATCTCTCACCGCATCCTCTTCTCCTGCATTTATGTTGTACGCGTATGATTTTGCATGTAGTGCGCAAAACTCGGTCATCGTATGTCCTTTTACCTCGTCTGAGAAAAAGCCTGGCACCTTTTTCCTAGCTGTAGTGTAGCACGGGTGGATAGGAGGTAAGTCCGCCGTATCCAGTCTATCCATCAAGTTGGAGTTGTCAAGTAAGTCTTTATAAAAATCATCGGTTTTAATAAGGTATATCAATGAATCTGTAATATTGATATTAAATTATTATATTATGTAGATGCATGAGGATAGTTTAAATATATTTACCTGTGTCAGTATACATAAGCTTGATATTATCAGTATAATGTTTTTTCATAACATTATAATGATAATCGTACATCATCGTCTTGGAGATGTCAAGTACAGCAAATCTTATATATAATAAATGTATTAATAATGTATATTATAAAAATTAAAAAGTCTATTTACCAATATAGATAGGTTTATCAAATTTTATTATTTTGTTTTCCAGTGCGACCGCGTTCAGGTTTTCACTATACCTAGTCGTATGCTTAAATGTCGTTTTATTAATAAGTCTTTGTAATCGTCTCTCACACGACACTAACTCCATCTTCATTTCTTTCCTTTTCGATTGCATAGTCTTCCCTAGAAAAAAAAAAACTGATAGTAAAATAGTAAAATTAAGTAAATAAAGTGACATACCAAATACTGCGTTGTTCATTAATTTGAAAGAAAATACAATGATGAATACATTAAATTTGGTTTCACCGATATTACAGTGAATAAGGAAGTAAGACCACAGTGCGTGATTTGTACAACAGTTCTCAGTAATGATGCACTAAAACCTGCAAAATTAGAACGACATTTGAAGACAGTCCACCCAAATTTTAGTGATCGTTCTCGAGAATTCTTTGAAGGTAAGAAGGAAAACTTTAAGAAAATGAAACTTGGGACAAGTGGTACGAGATTTGAAACCTCTGAAAAAGTGCTTCATACCTCATATGAGATCTCCCTATTAATTGCAAAATCTAAAAAACCTCATACTATTGGTGAAACTTTGATCAAACCGTGTTTGTTGAAAGCCACAGAAGAGATTTTAGGTAAGGAAGCAGCAAAAAAAATACAAAACATTCCTTTATCAAATAACACTGTAAAATCGCGAAAAGGAAATATGTCACAAGACATTGAAGAACAGCTTATATGCTTCATAAAAAAATCTCCCTGGTTTGCTCTTCAGTGTGACGAAAGTACGGATGTAGCACAATGTTGTCAATTGCTAATCTTTGTTCGATTTTTAAGTGCAGATAATACAATAAAAGAAGAATTATTACTATCACAAGTATTAGAAACTACGTCAAGAGGGGTTGACGTTATGAAAATAATCCTTGATTATTTTGAAAAACATAAACTAATGTGGGAAAATCTTGCTGGATTTTGTACCGATGGCGCTCCTGCTATGCTCGGATCACGTTCAGGTTTAGCTACATTGGTAAAACAAAAAAATCCAACCACATTAACTACGCATTGTATTATACATCGTCAAGCGTTGGCGTCCAAAACATTACCAAAAGATCTAGCTTTTGCGATGAAAATATCCATACAGTTAGTGAATGCTGTTAAAAATAGTGCACTCAATACACGTGTTTTTCAAAAATTATGTGCAAATATGGACGCTGAGTATGAAACATTACTATTTCATACTGAAACAAGATGGCTTTCAAAAGGAAATATGTTGGCACGTTTATTTGAGCTTCGAGAGGAGTTGAAGGTTTTTTTAATCGATAAAGGTATGAACTATTTACATGAGCAACTTTGTGAGCCAAAAATTGAAATGCAAATTGCATATCTTGCGGATATATTTGGCCACTTAAATCACCTAAATTTGCAACTGCAAGGTTATGGTAATGTTAAACTTGAAGGTTCCGCAAATATTTTCGTATTTGAAGATAAAGTTCGCGCTTTTGTCTGCAAGATAAATCTTTGGATTGACAAAACTCAGATGAAAAATTATTCTGTATTTCCTACACTGCGAGTTCTTATTGATGACGAACACTACAAATGTTTTACAGAAGATATTCAGAATAATGTATTAGAACACTTAAGAGTCCTTAAAGAGGAATTTACCAGATAGATACTTTCCAGAATATGGTGTAGTAGACACTGATGTTGTTAAGAAGTTAATTCGTAATCCTTTCACTGTCGAAGTCAACAATGTTCAAGAAGAAATGCAAGATGAATTAATAGATCTTCAGAACGACAGCAACTTGAAGAGTTCGTTTGAATATAGTACAAACTTAGAAGAGTTTTGGTGTAAAAAGGCCATGGGATATCCAAACATTCGGCAAACAGCATTACGTTTCCTCATAGTTTTTTCAACTACATATTTATGTGAGCAAGGATTTTCTTCACTATTATCTATAAAAAATAAACAACGAAATCGTCTGAATTCAAGTGATGATATGCGACTGGCACTAAGCAACAGCATCGTTCCAAGAATTTCACAACTGGTAAAAGAAGCGCGCCCTAATAAGTCACATTAATACTCAATAATATACATTTGTTATATTTTTTTCTCATTGAATAAATAAAAAAAAATGTAAAATTTAAATTTGTATCAGCTTTTTTTATTAAATTAAATTTTTAAATAAATAAGTTAAAATATTTGTCCACGACATAAACTGTATTTCTGATTTTATTTTGTACCTAGAAATTATAAACTATATATAAAACTATAAAAAAAATAAGTAATATAAAGAGGGGGGGAGGGTTGAAATCAGGGAGTGGTCCGTGACGGTGAAAAATTTATAAAAGTGGTCCGTGCTTATTGTTGAGTTGGGAACCACTGGTTTAAGTTAATGTAATCTGCTAACCATGCAGACTGACTGAACTCTAAAACTCTATGTACCTAAAAAAAAAAAAAAAAAATACTTATATATATAAATATGAATAAAAGCTTTTAAAATAAAAATATTTACTTTATCAACTATCAACCCATTTTCAATTGCCTGCTGCAGGTTCCTATAATGAATAATATAATTCCTCTTCTGTTGAAACGTTGCCATCAATTTTTTTACCTTCGAACCTGGTGGTATACCGTTTTGTAGTAGGAAAGGTAGATCGTTATGATGATCGTGTAAGTGTTGTGGGTATGAGATATCGACTTCGTATACTCGTCCTTTATCTGACGTTGCTGACATCTCGCTCAGTCCGTTCAGGTTGGATTCAACCCAGTTGAAGTTACCGTATGGCATGTACTGACTCATAGCCCAACCATAGAGATTATTACCTATAAAGTTTAAAGTTTAGGATTGAAAATAAAATAAAATAAAAAATATAAATATAATTACAGTCTTGATATATTAACCAAGATTTATCCTTAGTCTTGTCATAGTCTGGGGTCTTTATATTATTCGCCTTCGCGTACCTCATGCTTGCCTGTACCAATCCACCACGAATACCTATAAAAATATATATATAAGATTATTATATATATATTATATATATTTTAAAAATAATTTTGATATACTAATCATCCTCAAACATCAATAACATGTCATAATCAGTCAACAGCTGCAACTTTTGACCTGTAAATTTCATCATTGCGTCAAAGCTCAGCCCAGGTGCGGTAAAGTAGTAAGCGGCATCAAGGTTATACGTTTTCATACAGACATCGCGAAAATTCTCAAAGACGTCTGCCAACAACAAAACGTCGATTTTCAAATACAAATCACTGTACTCGCCCAAAGTCTTACAACCGAAGTGGTCCCAGACCTCCTTCGCGTGATCATATTCCTCTTCCTTTATTCCCGACTCATTTAACGTGCTATAAAATTCTTTCTTCCTAGGTAGTCTTACTTCATCTAACCGCTTCCATCCATCCGTGTACTCGTACGGGTAAACCCCCTTCCGAGTCACGAGTGACATATCGACTTCATCGAAAACTTTAGCGGTCTCTCTGAAGTTCTCTAGACCCGGTGTCACAAGATTTTTGGCTAGAGTTGACAGTCCTGATGCCATAAACCGAAAAGTGTCTATGAAGCGGATTGAAAATTTATTTGACACGTATTTAGAGAATGATATTTATTTTTCCTCACTGTTCGGTATTACTCTAATGGCTTGGATGTCATGACCAAGTTCTTTGACTATCAGGTGCGCGTCGTAGTTCGATAAGTTGTGGAAGTAGCACGGTACAAAAATTGGTGTTTGAAGTTTTTGATTACATGTGTTACATATAGCTTGACGATATTTTCCTGAGAGATGGCAATGGTCGGCTGTCTTACGATGCTGTATTTCTGTGGGTGATGTGAACTTGATTCGACAGAGGTTGCACTGTGTAGCTGCTTCGTGAGTCTGAACGTCACTCATAGTCATGTTTATCGAAATATTCGTCTTCAATAATTTTTCTATGTTTAATGCTATTTCAGATACTGTTTTAACAAAATGTCTCGCCACATCCTGTCGACTCTCACTTCCTCGGTATAATATTGGTTCTGTTGATATGTTATGTTTCGCTAATAGCTCTACCGGTACGTTATTGCTCGCTTTCACCATGAGCCCATAACTCATCGCTTCATGTCTATGTATTATCTCTGTGTTTTTCCCCTTCGCTTCGTCAGTCTTCATCAGTATAGTCTCGAAATCTGCATATATTACTATGGGATGTCTCTGAGTGTTTCTCCATGCTTCAAACTATAGACACTCACCCTCTTTCGGCATCAAAGGTAATATAGGCTTTTGTACACCACAAATCAGCTTATGCTGTTGCAGTCCCGCCTGTCCACCCAACTTGAATTTCAAACTTTGACTATCGAATGACGTGAAACATCTCTTACAGAACACAACTCTCCCTGTATGTCTAGTTTTCTGCGCGCGAATGAGTCGGAAAAAATTCGATATATACACATAATGAGAGTTTTCTTCATCCGTCACCAATAGTAGATCGAAGTGGTCAGCCTTCTCATCGTCAACAATACGTAGCGGGTACACTTCATACGTCATACATTTGCGTAGTGGCTGAAATTTTTTATCCAACCCATAAACATTTACGGATACGTTGACGTTATTTTTTTCAAATTTTACAATATCAGATATAGGGGTCGGGAACGTGATATTACTAAAATTGTATTTAGCTTCATGTTTAGTATAATTTTCTCCAACTCGACATACGGCCTGCCCTGTCACATGCCTCGCTAGTATCACCCACTTAAAACATTGTTGTTCATTGTTTTGAGGGTTAATTGTACCCCGTTTTCTATCTATATACGCTGGTAACGCTATGTATGATGATCCACCCATCGGAGTATATCTATATATGGTTACCAATAACCCGTCTATAGAATCTAATGTGAACCCACTTCCACGCGATTTATATGTCTCTTGTTCATCCAACAACTTAACAATCGCCTTTTCTATAATTTCTGAAATATTGCTGTCTATAAATATTTCCACTGCTATTGTTTTAAACGCTCTATTTTCCGATGAATTTAATATATTTGGTCTGCTGTAAGTTGCCTCTCGTTTTAGATTGAATTTAATAGCATGTTTTTGTACGCTGACTTTAATCAAATTTTTAAGCTCAGACTTGAGTGAGCGGAAAAACTCAGAATAAATCGTTATATTATTTATATTTTTCGCGTAGTACCAAACGATTTTACGGTTGGCGGACGATGAAATCTCAACGAATTCGTTGGATTGTACTAAGCTCATGCGTGCCTTCTTTGCCTTAGCAGCTGACGTGGTGTTGGCGGTGGATACACGTTTACCGTTAACGTTCGTAGTTGTATAAGAATCTTAAATATAAATAAATCCTTATAAATAAATCTAATGAAAAACTAATTTCCCTATATTATTATACCTATGATATATGTATATTATATATATATATTAAAAGAAATATCGTATAAAATCGTGTTGAAAAAAAATAATTTAAAAAAATAAACCTATCAAACGATCTGACAGCCAGTGCAATGCCGGAATACTCCAACTATTACCCTATAGAATGCGACGAGTGAAATGATCGATACAATGCCGGAATACTCCAACTATTATACCATTGATCGCTTCACAGACCACTTGATAAGTTTAAAATTAAACTTATGATTTATAAAAATTTTTTAAATAAATTAAACATGCGATTTATACGAATTTTTAAAATAGACTAACCTGTATTAACTTCATATTCGTCCATAGCTGTCATACAAATATCATCATCGGATAGAGATATGTCAGTTGATGTACTCGAACAACTGGGAGGTGTATCGGGGACAAAAATTTGAGGTGCAATCTGAATACTCCCCTGAGGTGTATTGACTGCAGGTGGTGCATACTGTATAACGCTCGGTCTATCAATCGGTTGAGCGGGCTGACGATTAACCGTAACGTTAACAATACCTTATGAAAAATAAATATTATTATATAAGATATAAATTAATATTGAATAAAATAAGTAAACTCACCATGAACATTTTTCTCATGTCTATTACGATGTGACTTGTTATAGAATGTCTTGATGCATATAGAACACTTAAAACATATACCCGCGTGCCTCTTCTGGTGAACGGTCAAATTTCGTTTCACGGTGAAGACTGATGAACATTCATTGCATTTAAACATAATGATATAGTTTAAGGAATAAATTGATAACAAATATAATATGTTAAAAAAAATAAACACAGAAAAACATGTAGTGATAATTGTAAAATAGTAGACAATTTATTGTAAACGGTAAAATAATTGCTTGGAGACTTCGAAAACACGTAGCGAACAACGTATGCGTACAATTATAGATGTCTAGAACAGACTGATTCTATATCATTGTCCGTTCAATTATGTTTTAGGATTTTTTAAAGGTATGATAGTATTTCGTGGGAAGATTCTGATATCATTGTATGATATTCAATAATAGGTATTTACTTAATTATTATTGTTTGTAAGCGATTAGGGTATTTTTTAGTATATATATATATATTGGTTATTAATGCGTGTTATTCACTAATAGGTATGATAGTATTTCGTGGGAAGATTCTGATATCGTTGTATGTTATTCAATAATAGGTATATATTAATTTGTTGTTGTAACTATAGCTATTAATGTATACAATAATATGATAATGATAACTTGATAACTGATCAGATGTAAACACGTAGTGTTTAAATATATAGATCGGGGAGAGGGTAAATGTACATCGCATACATACGCGAGCGGTGGCGGACCAGTAGGGCTGTGGTGAGGTGATGAAGGGTAAATATATGTCACACACGTAGCGGATCAGGCGGCGGGCCGGGAGGTCGTATGGCGGCTCGCATGGGATGCATGGGACGCATGGGTTGCCATCAGAACATACTAATATGTACTACTTGTATAACTGTGTACTGTTTGAGTTTAGTCTAGTGAATCTTTTGCGTTTTTCACCGTTTTGTGCAGTAAAGTTAGTCACAGACAGACAAAAACAATCTCTAAATATCAATTCATACTTAATCAAAAAAACAAATATATACGAGGAGAAATATCACGTTTTGAGTTTATCTCCAAAGTATGCCATACAAATATACGTTAATGATTATGACTAAGTATTGTTTTATTGAATTTTTTATTATTTTTTTCAAACAATTTTTATTTTATGTGTTAATATATTGCAAGACTGATATTTTTTACAGCGATACGAGCGGTATTGATATTTTGTAGGAGATCACACTAAATTTGTAGGAGTTTACAGTGTTTACACTACATTTGCAGGAGTTTGTCATTCCCCCATTTTATGCCAGGCCGACACTGGTTCTCAGTCTATTGTTGCGTTCCGGAACGGCGGCGACAACAACAAAAATGAATGATCCGTTTGGATCGCGGCGGTCAGCCTCCGCCACCAGTATTCGTGTCACCGACAATACCCATTACCCAACCACGACGACCGTATAATGCTCAGTACTCAGTGAGTAGTCAGTTTTGCTGTTCGTTATTTTATAAATCGTGAACGTGCGCGTCAATTTTAATAATAATGTCTGAATATAATACGGTTTTATATGTTACAATCAAAAATTTAGAATTAAAGGAGTCGAACGCACGTGCTTTCAAAACGCGAGTGGTGACACAAACGATAAATAACAAACACTATTTATGTTTTACGGAACCACGTATAATCTACTTCAACTTAGCCATGCTGAGATTTGTGTACCACGCAAATATTGGCAATGGTAAATTAGAATTGGAGTTCAAAAAACCCAATAAACTATTGCTAATAGAATCACTGGACATCAACTGTTTGGACGATTTAATTCGAATTATGGCTGATGAGAGAAAAATCATGGTCAATGAATTACGGGAGCGCATTATTAATCGTTTTGATCCAACAGCTGTCCAGTGTATAGCTCTTGACAGTTTTGATAAGCGTATATTAAACATGACTCATTTGACTTCACTTCGGCTGGAAAACTGTGATTTACCAACGATTCCTGTAGAAATTGGCCGTTTACCGATAGAAGTGCTAAGCATACGCGGTAGTAAACTACCTACCAATCAAGATACCTTCTGGAATTGGATATCAATGACATCAATTTGCAATACATTAAAATCCTTAAATTTAGATTCTACTGGCCTCAAAAGATTGCCATTTGAAATTATGTTCCTGAAAAATCTATATTCGTTATCTGCAAGATATAATGAACTGGTAATACTGTGAATTTATATCTATTAACTGTCTTATTTACAATGCACTTTTATAAACCATGATTTTGTTCTGTGATTTCTTTCTCCAATACATTGATTAGCTGTGGATAGTCATGATATTGTTTTACATTATCTTTTGAATGTATTGTATTTTTAATGTAAATTGTACCATCTACTTTCATATCCAATCAGCGTTATTACTTTAGTATACTAGTTGATTCTAGTTTTTTGGAAAATACATCACAAGATTATTTAAAAAATATATTAATTTTGAGATTTTAGGTAAAATCCTAAAATATATTATTCTTCATTATTAATTTAGAACTTAGAATTTATAATATGTATTTGAAAATTAATATGATAAATGAAGTAAAGAAAAAGTGAATATCTAAATAGATAGGTAGTTATAAAAATTGTATTTATATTTTATGTAAGTACTTGATAAAAAAAAAATGTTTATTACTTATACCAGAAATCTTTTAATAGTTTTTAATAATTAACTGCATTATTCTATTATCTCAACTAATGATAACATTATTTTAATAACTATGACAATATTTACGGGTTCTTATTTTTATTTTATTTTTCTAACTTGTAAAAATCAAATTTTTTGTCAACAAAACAAATCTAGTGTGTAACCTTTAACTTTTGAGTAAATTGTGAAATATCAAACAAACTTAAAAATATATTCTGTATTTGTACTTTGTGTTTTTATGATATTTCAATTTCCATGCAAGTTATAACTATGAAAAATATTACAATTAAAAAATGTTGAATTTATATATCTAGTTGTTTTAATCCTATGAATAATTAGAAAATTATTGATTTTTTTTTCAGACATATATACCTCACTGTCTTCTAGAACTTGAGAAAGTATACTTCAATCTAGAACACAATGCATTAGTATATGTTCCTCAAAATCTTTTTTTTGGAAAAAATCTTGGATGGAATTTATTAGATAACCCAATGGTCATAACGAAATGCCAAAAAAAATCGTACATACGTCGTTATTTGGATGTGTTGAACAAAGAAAATAATGAAGATTATTCAAAAATTACCGTTCAACCACTAACAAATTTGTCATTGTACAATTTTATGGATAATTTTAATATACCATTCAAGAGACAAGATATACCTCGTACACTGTGGGTATACTTAAATTTAGTGGGTCGTTGTATTGTGTGTAATAGATGGATATTACCCGATTACTCTAAAATAAAGTATACACATAGCAAAGATGAGATACCTTTCTCCGAATTTTCCATAGGTTATCTAATGCAATCAATGTCTTGTAGTATTCCAAATAATTGTAAAATACCAAGTGAAAACTAGCCAGGGTGGCAAAGGAGCAATAGCCCACAATTCCCAGTCTGCCCCTGTATAAGATCATTTGAAGGATAAGTATAATAATTTATTAATTAAGTAGTCATATAAGTTTTTATATATTCAATTATTACTATCAATTATTGTTTTTTCATGAAATCATGATAATTATTGTACAACAACTAAACAAATAAAACTGTAAATAAGATTATTATTTTAAAAAATAATTCATAAATCTCACGTTTATATAAATGTTTTTCATTTGTAATAATTGTAACTGTGATATAAAAATGTGATCCTTTGTTTATATTATATTAAGTAGATTTTCTGATTATTTATATATACATGTTGTGATATTAAAATAGCTGATTTTATCATATAAAAATATGAATCTCCTTACAATATATTTTTTTAAATTTTTATACAAAAATATTTCACAAATATTTTTTTTATTATTATTTAAGATGATAAAAATTGATAATTGTATTCTTCAATAATATTAAATATATTATAAAAGTAATGCATAATATTAATTATTATAATATAGTTGATTATTTGCTTTAATTTTGATCAAGGATAGAAAGATTTGTGCATCTGCACAAACAATAACCGTAAATGTACTATGTATTTTTAATTTAAATGTCATGTTATACAAAATATGAAAAAGTCTAGTTGATTATCTTATAGTGTATGTTTAATTGAGGATAATTTAAATTTGGAAAGTACATTAACTTCAAAACTAATTAATTTTTTTTATAAAATTAGTGAAATGGTATTACCTATAGTTTGATATCTACTATTTTGTTATACAGACTAAAATATATATAATGCACAAATGTAAATTGTATTAACTTTTGAACAGATTACAGAGTATATTAGTGTTTAATATTCTATTTGATTCATAGTTATTAAAATATTTTTGTCATAAATGAGGACATATTAAAAAACTTACTTATTGGTGTGTGTTGGTATGGTACTATAGTGGAATAAATATAGTTTCTTGTGTAGATGCACCTTAGTGGATATTATTATAAATTTTGAGATCTTTTTTTAAATGATGATAATAATTTCTGTTTTATTGACACTTATAAGGAATGCAATTGATAAAATTAACTTATTATAAACTTTTGTCTTTTGAAATACTTAACTCTTCATTTTTTGATATATCAGGGTATTTTGAACAATTTATCAGTAAAAACTCTGGTGTTAAAGAATAGTCTACTGTCCAATGTTTGTAAACTTGTCAACAAAATATATGAATAAATTATATTGCAAAAATTTATAATAATAAATAAAAAATTAAATATTGCTTAATATTAATTAGTAATTACATTTTATAATTGTATTTACATATTTAAGATACAAAATATATTATAGGTATCTACCAGTGTTTTTTTATTAATCAAAAACAGAGTGTGTACAATGTACATAATTGTTTTTAAAGATATCAATTACAATTATCTGTCTCCTTTAAGTTATGCTTGTATTGTAGAAAAAGAATTAGAAATTTTAAAAGTATAGATAGTAGATTTAAAAAAAAATTAATAAACAAATACTATTAATTAATATTATTTACTACTCCTACATGATAAATAAAATAACAGTATAACATTTATTCAACATAATTTAATAAAGAACTTGTTACACTAAATTAAAATATAAAAAAATATATTTACAGACTATAATCATCATGTGTACAATAACTTCTAATTTTTTTAAATTTTTGTTTTATGTAAAAATCCAATTAATTAAACATCGTAAAACACTTTAGCATCTAATGCCCTGTGTTGTTTTTTATTTTTGTATATTTTTATACTGTACCACGTTTTTTCTAATTTTTTTTTGTGAACAAATCTTATTGGCCAAACCTTAAAATTTTTATAATTTTGATTGGTAGAACCTAGTTAGATATTACTAGAATAATTTATTTTTTTTTACAAGTCTGATTAATTTAAGTTTTTTATTATTATATTTGTTTAAAAATGTAAAATTGTTATAACATAGGTAATTGCAGTACTATGGAAGGTGGGCGGGGACAAAGTCCTCTCACATTCATGTACCATTCATTTTTTAGCTCCTCTAAATTTAAATCTAATGTGCGCCTATGATTTCTTGTGGATAATAATATTTATAACATATTTTTAATATTTTGATGCATATTTTATAATTTCAATAAATTACCTGTTTCTGGAGTAGACAAAGGTTGAGTTAATTTGTTAATTGTTGTAGTATTCAATAGAAAATTAAATCTTGTTTAATATTAATTAGTTATTAGATAAAATTTACAATTTTATTTTACATATTTTAAATATAAAAAATATATTATTCTATAGTTTTTTTATTTTCAAAAATAAATAGGAATTAAATAGAAAATAAATAAAAGTATTTAAAGATATAATGTTCTATATCTCCTTTAAGCTATGTCTGTGTTGGAGACAGAGTTAGAAATTTTTAAAAAAAAAATAAAGATAAAAAATTATTTTAATTGTTCATTAATATGCGTTATATTAACTGATAATTAAAGATAATCGATAGCAAACAAGAAATGGTTGGATTTTGAGGCAAATGTCTTTTTATTCTGATATGGTAGAATAATTCTTGTATGAAAATGTGTTTCATTTTATTTAATACTAATGATAAAGATTATTTTCCCTGATTTTTATCCTCTTTTTTTTGTTTAATTATCAATTGATGATAATAATTGTAAACTTTTTAACGATAGATGTAAATGGATATAATGTTGTGAATACTACGCGCCGTTTAAAATTACCTTATTTAATTGATCTTTCCCAGGAACAAAGTTACCTCTCATGAGAGAAATAATATTATTAAGTTGAATCTATTGATTCTATTTTGTTTTCTCATACCTAAAATTATTTAATAGGTTTTTTATAATTTTTGGAAATAGTGCTACCATATCATCTTCATTAAGTTTAATTGTATTTATGTCACTTAAATTAATTTTAGTTATCTTATTTTTTTAATTTATTAAAATGTGTATATCTATTTGGTTTTTATTGATAATGGTATTTATAAGTACCATAGAATGATTTAATTGTAGAATTAGGGATAGTGATCGGTTATTGCAGAGTCTATAGCAGCTGAGTTAATACTTAATGATTGTGATTGCCTCTAACAAATATAATATGATACATGATTGATACAACTAATGGATAATATGGGTTAAGACAATTAATTTATATTGGTTGAAATCAAATTAATTTAGTAAGTCTAAATATATTGTTGTTGAGTTAGTGGTATTAAGTAGATTTATATGTTAATATAAAATCTAACCTATTTAGATTAGTGTAACGTGTTATAGAAATTGACTATATTGGTTATTGACGTTATAGTTATAATATTATGACTATATTCACAATAAATGTAATTATATTAACACTTAGGGAGCTGTAAACTGAAATTCTTCCACATCTTATTTTGTTTAAATATGTAGTTGTCGAAAAGAGAATTAGAGCATCCACTATTTATATTTATATTGTATGAAGTACAATATTATTCCGAATAAATATAACTAAACACTCAAATTTTGCGTAGATACCTATATTAAAATATGAAATTGCATTTTAGTTATAATTTAATTTAATAGTATTTTAATTATAATTTTCTCGAGTCATCATTTTTGGTGACGTTAATATATAATTTTTGTCATTAAGTGCAGACGTGCAGTGTTTAGTAGTGAAGTTCGAAAAGTTGGTTTACAATGATCCTTGGACCTTTATTAAGAAATTGTACGTTCAAATTGAATTGATTATTTGAAAATAGTGTATTAAGCTTATCTAGATATTTTATTGCTGTATTAAAATTCATAGATATCACAAAAAGTTAAAAATTATTAATCATTAAAATTTGTGGTTAAAAATTTATAAATTCCAATTAATTTTACTATTCATGGATTGATTACTATAATAATATAATAATTATAATAGTATATATATTATTATTTGCATTAAGCAATGAAATATTTAAATATTTAGATTAATTTTAAGCTATTTATACTATCAACCTATTTACACCATTCTACCGCACGGCAGTACAACAAGTGAGTTTTCAGTTTTTCTTATAACGTAGATATAAAAATTATAACACTAAGAATTTAAATTATATGCATTTATTGTATTATATGGATACTTAAACAAACAATTAAACTAAGATTATTGTAAATTGTATGTTACGCATAAGCTATTTATATACATGTTGATATTTATGTACTAATAAACTATTAATAGTTTATTAGCATGACTGTCTTACTAAACGTTGACAAAAGTTTGAATTAAGATATAATAACACTACATGTTAGTTACAAATTTATAACTAATAAATTAGTAAGGAACTTTTTATTTTCTCAGTTCAAAATCTGGTAACTTAACTTAGTTAAAAATAAGTTATTTTTTTTTTCATATAAAATTAATTATCTAACCTTTTTATTAAAGCTTAACAAATAACATAACATAATGGAAGTCAATACGTATTATATTAATTACAGTAGGTACTGTACTTAGTTAGTATTACTTATAAAGTTATATATACTTCAATCAGTTCAATCAATTATAAATCCAACAAAACAAATAAATTATTTCATAT